>NW_015386333.1:2454558-2481907 GCF_001527695.2 Protobothrops mucrosquamatus
GTAATACACGACGGCCAAAGGCAGCATCAGCAGAAGCAAAACTATCTATTTTATAATGACGGATAAATGGGGAAGGGGACGACCAAGTCGCCGCCCGACAGATGTCGCCAATAGGTGCCTGAGTAGCCCAGGCAGCAGAAGTGGCCGCGCTGCGAGTAGAGTGAGCTGTGATACGTGACGGCACAGCCAATGATTGTGATTGATATGCTCTAGCAATACAAGCCTTTATCCATCTAGCGATGGTGGTAGAAGAGACCTTGAGACCCACTGATGTCGGAGCGAATGACACGAAGAGAGCCTCAGATCTACGGAAAGAAGATGTCCTCTTAATATAAACGCGAAGTGCTCTGCGAACATCTAAAGTGTGCCATCTGCGATCCAAGTCACTAGATGGGCGAGGACAAAAACTTGGCAACACCACTTCCTGAGACCGGTGAAACAAAGAATTCACCTTAGGAACAAACGTGGGATCTAAACGTAAAATCACACAGTCAGGGCGATACAAACAAAGATCCTCTCTCACCGAAAGAGCAGCCAATTCAGAAATGCGTCTGGCAGAGGTTACTACCACCAGAAAAGCCACCTTCATAGATAACAGATTGAGATCGCAAGAGCGAATAGGCTCAAAGGGTGACCCGGTAAGGGCCTGTAAAACCTTTGACAAATCCCAGGAAGGATAGCGATGAACCGTTGGAGGTTTTAAATTAGCTGCTCCTTTAAGAAAGGAACGGATCATAGGGTGGTGAGCAAGAGAGGAAGCGTCGTCGCAAGAAAGAACCGTGGCTAGAGCAGCCACCTGTCTCTTAAAAGAGTATTAGAAGACAGCCCTTTGTCCATCCCGTCCAACAAAAACTGTAGGACCTGAGGTACAGTGAGAGATGAGAATTGTACCTGATGCTTGGACATCCAAGATGTAAAAGCCCTCCAAGTAGAGTCATAAACTCTATTCGTGGAGGGACGTCTAGATGCCTGGATGATATCAATAACTCTCGGAGAATAAGCCTCCGTAGTCAAACGTCTCCGCTCAATCGCCATACGATTAGTTGTAGCCATTGAGGATCGGGATGGCTGAGCGCCCCCTGAGTGAGCGCTATCCGATCTGGAGGTATCCGCCACGGGGTGGCTACAGATAGGCCCATGAGATCTGCAAACCACGGGCGTCTCGGCCAATGAGGGGCTATGAGAACGACCTCTGCCCTCTCCCGTAGAATCTTGCGGATGACCGCTGGAAGAATAGGAAGCGGAGGAAAAGCGTACAGAAGGCCCCTGGGCCACGGGATGCGTAAGGCATCCACTCCCTCCGCCCCTGGAGACTGAAAGCGGGAGAAAAACCTTGGAAGTTGGGAGTTCTGTGCCGAGGCAAACAAGTCGAGGACTGGGTGTCCCACTCTGTGAGATATGGCTAGGAACAGGCCTGGATCCAGACGCCATTCTGAATGATCCACTGTCGCTCTGCTGAGAGCGTCTACCTGTTGATTGATCTCCCCCGAAATGTGATCTACCCTTATCGATAACAGATTGGCTTCTGCCCAAGAACAGAGCAGCGTGGCCTCTGTCATCAGAGCGCTTGAGCGGGTGCCCCCTTGGCGATTCACGTGCGCCTTGGCCGCAATGTTGTCCGTGAGGACAAGTATGTGTTGGCCTCTCACCTTGTGCTTGAAGTGACGCAACGCCAGATGAATAGCCCGGAGCTCCAGCCAATTTATGTTGTGTGCCAGATCCTCCTTTGACCATCTCCCCTGGGCCATCTGAGACTGGAGGTGAACCCCCCAGCCAAAGAGACTGGCGTCCGTGGTGAGAACTATCCGTGACTGTTCTCTGAATTTCGATCCTTTGTTGATTGCTCGAGAACGCCACCACAGGAGAGAACGTGCTACTAGGGGAGTTAACCGCACCAGTCTGCTGGAGGATGTTAACCTCTTCCTCTGAAAAGGGAAGAGGAACCATTGCAGGGCTCTCGAATGAAGTCTGGACCAAGGCACTATGGCGATGCAAGATATCATCTTGCCTAAGAGCTGGGAAAGGGTGAGGAGTGAGACTGACCTGGTGCGTTGTACCAGCTGGACAAGAGCCCTGAGGCTGGCTATGCGATCCGGTGAGAGATAGACCATGCATTGGGTCGTATCTATTACTGCTCCAAGATGAAGAAGCCGTGTGGATGGAACCAATTGACTTTTGGGGAAATTCACTAAGAATCCATGATCCTGCAGTACCTCTATAGTGCGGGTTACCTCTGACTGTGTCGCCTGGACCGACCTTGATTGTATGAGGATGTCGTCCAGATAACACTGGATCCGTATGGACTCCAGTCTGAGGTGAGCTGCCAGGACCGATAGAATCTTTGTGAATACCCTCGGGGCGGATGAAAGGCCAAACGGAAGTGCCCTGTATTGATAATGATAAGATCCGTAACAGAATCTGAGAAATCTGCGATGTGATTGANGAGGCTTTTGGAACTATGAATAGGATTGAATAAAATCCTCTTCCCCGTTGATCGGGGGGGACCGGTTCTATTGCCTGTATTGTGAGAAGATGGGTAATGGCTTCCTTCATAAGAGCCCGTTTTGACGGGTTTGAAGGGGTTGGGCAAGAAATGAAGCGGTTTGCCGGTCTTGTCAAGAATTCTAAGGTTAGACCCTGAATAACTGTAGACAAAACCCAGGTGTCTGTAGTAGTTTCCTCCCATGTTCAAGAGAACAGGGAGAGGCGACCTCCTATGGGGGGACCTTCCCCAGAGTCACTTATTCCTCCGATAGGGACGGCCCCCTGCACCTCGAAAGGGCCACTTAGACTGTTGTTGTAATTGCCTGGGTTTGGTCCCAAAGCGTTCCGCCTGTCGGTCCGATTTTGGGGTAAAGGGGCGTGCTGGTTGAGACCAGGTAGAGCCCTGGTTGTTGCCCCTGAATCCCTGTCGTCGATAAAAGGGGGTAGGCTTTCTATCTGATCTCCTGCCTTGATGAGCCAATACCTTCTTTTTGTCCTTATTTTCTACTAGGTATGGCTCCAGGGCGTCTCCAAATAGCTTTCCACCAGAATAAGGAGCGGTGGACAAATGACTCTTGGATTTTAAATCCGCCTTCCATTGCTTCAGCCAAAGTAAGCGCCTGGTTGAAATATTGGCTGCTATTGCTCTGGCTGAAAAACTGGCAGCATGCAACGTAGCATCTGCTGAGTACTCAATCGCCGCTAACGCTTTCCCCAAGGTTTGATGTGCACGAACTTGATCCTGAGGGATTAAATTTTGAAGCTCCTGGAGCCAAGTGACAGAGGAACGAGAGAAAAAGGAGGCAGAAGTGGAAGCCTTTATTGCCCACCCTGATGCCTGATGCGCTCTCCTGAGGGATGCCTGATGCGCTCTCCTGAGGGAGTATTCTGATTTTCTGTCCTCAGGTTTTAAGGCCTCCGCCATGTCCCCAGCAATCGTGGTATTGGAAAAGATGGGAGTGAGGGAAGTGTCAACGGCCCTCTGACCAAGAGGTTGGTCAGGGATGGGGCTACGCTGAACAACTTTTTGTCAGAGGACCCAGGAGCCGGAGAAATACCCAGATTAGTCCACTGCTTTTTAAGCGTATTGATAAAAATGGGGGGACAGGGGATGTGTTTTTGAGTAATCGTGCGCTCAGCAAACACTGGATTAGAAATCTGACTGGTGGAAGGGGTGGGTTCTGGTTCAGGTTCTGGCTCTAGCTGGGATGAAGCCGAGGCTTTGGCCAAAATAGTTTTAAACAGGGCAGGATTAAAGAGCCCTACAAAGGGAGATGATTCCTGAGAATCATCTTCATCCTCTGATAGAGCTGGTCCTCGTGATTCCTCAACATCGGAATAATATTCTCCGCTCAGACAGGAATGTTCAGAAGGAATAGAACAGGCGTAATCCGGTGTGGGAGATTTACGCTGTGAGGGTGTAGAATGTTGAGATTTCTGCAAAGATGAAAGACATAACAAGACCTGCGTAACCATAGATTGCAATTGTTCTGGAGCAAGCGTCTGTGGCTGCTCAGAACGGAGACCAGCGGCCGTGGGAGTGAACGTGGCCGAAGGAGGAGGAGGGGGAGGGGTAGGCTGAGGAGTTCCCCATGTCGGATTTGGATTGGACGCCATGGGATTGTCTATTAAAGATTGGGAGCCTCCATCCGGAGACAATGGTCTGTGTACCTGTGCAATTGTGGTAACCTGGGGGCTGAAAGGAGAAGCCCCGGGAGGTTGAGAGACAACCGGTACCTGCTGTGGCAAAGCAGCTTTTTGAGCCCTGGATATCTGTCTCTCAAGAGCCTGATGTCTCCTGGCGGCCTCTTTTTCAGCCCTTTTGGATGGAGCCTTACTTGAGACAGCTTTTGCCTTGGCCCTGAGCCTGTCCGCTACCTCAGTCTTTGATGATTTGCGCCTTCGCTTAGCAGGAGGACTGGTANATTAGGCCTGAGACCCTTCAGAACAAAGTCTGAGGGTGGGTCAACAACAAGCAGGCTAGGAACAAGGCCCAGAAATTAAGGCCCACTCCCAAAGATAGACAAGGTAGTAAAATTCGTATTGCCAGAGGCAATGTCAATTAGGTAAGGCTGGGAACCACAGGGGGTATTAATTCACTTGGTTCTGCCCTCCCCAGAACACAGGGGGGGGAACTAAACCAGCCACCAGAAATCACCAGATTCGTAAAAAAAAGGAAAAAAAGGCGACCGCCTTAATCACGTGGGGACCGACCTGCAGTGCAGGCCACCATATAAAATGGCGGATGTCGGCCACGTGGAGAAAGCCCTACAATGCAGGCCTCAATTCAAAATGGCGGCCACGGCCACGTGGCTGTGCGATGGGGCTGGGAGAAATCGAAAGAGAAAGAAAACACCGCACGCTTGTAAAGTGAGAGCTTTTTATGCTCTCTGCCAGAAGAAACAAAAAAAAAAAAAAAAGAGGGGGGCGATCTACAAAGCTTGGACTGTGCGCAGTCCCACGCTCCCCCTAAAACGATCGCGCGCAGGTAGAAAGGCAAGCGAGAGCAACGCGATCGAAGAAAAGACTCCCCCCCAATACCTAGCGATCCGCGCCTCTTGGGGCCTTAGCGGCAGCTCCACACACCCCAAAGAACGATCGCGCTGAAAAAAGCGCCAACCCGGCAGCAGCCAGAGATCAAGAAAACTCTGCCTGGCTGAAACTTGCAGGCCCTTTGCCTCCGCGGAGGCCCGCCGATCAACTGGGGCGAGCGGAGAAAAGACTCCATAACCCCCAGTCTCCGGATGCTCTGGCAGGCTCTGGGAAGGCAGGGGTCCACAAACCAACAAACCCCCCTTCAATCCCCTGGATAAGGGAAAGGACGGGGGAAATTAGCGCTAATAAAAGAACAGGAGGAAAGGATCAGAGGGGTGGGGGAGTAAACAACTAAATTGAGGAATTGAGGGAAGGGTAGAAATATCCAAAATAGTTAAATAAAACCTGAGTCTGGAGAGCAGAGAAACAACATGCCTTGTCTGGGTATAAGACTAAGTCGGAACTGGGCATGTGCGGCCAGGCAGGAGGCGTGGCTATCTCAGACTTAGTCTTATTGGGTACAAGGGACTTCAGGAAACCCAATCAAGTGGATTATCCATCCCTCATGCTGGAGAATAGATATTTTTAGTCAGAATTTTAAGATTTTAATACTGTTTATGCTAATTCGTAGTTTATGCTAGAGAGTTGGATTTTATTTTTTGTAATAAATTTGGAATTGGGTTTCATAGAATTTTGTTAAAAAGGAAAATAGGTAAATAATTCAACTTGAAAATGCATGTAACGTGAAAGAAGCCATACCTAACACTAAGAGGTGATTCAATTGAGAGTCCCAATAATGCACAAGCATCCCTTGTAAAAATATCACAGATATCTGCCCACTGATTTGCATCTAGTAAATGGACATATGGAGAATTTTCAATTCCTTGCCTCAAGTATACTAGACTTCCCATCAAAATTTGAATATCTGCAAAAGGTAAAAAAATATAATTTAATTATGTTATAAAGGACATATACTATTATATTTCTTTATTCTAAAAATTAATATATATTGAACACATAAAAATTGACAATTCACTAGCAATATCTCATTCTTCGACTTTTTCAATTATTGATAATTCTTGGAGATGTATTCTTTTTCATTTTGCACTCAAAATTCTTATGGTTTTTTTTAATCTCCCCTATATGGCACTCTAGAAAGAAAAACAGAAGTGTGCTTTTATGTAGCTTAATTATGCCTATAATTATAATCAAGATTTATACCTTTAGAACTCTCTAGCTAGCCCAAATAAAATGTTATTGGACTCTGTTTTCTCTTACAACTGTACCAGACATTGGGCAGATAATGAGAACATTTCAAGAATGTTTTTTAACACCATTATTTTTCAGACTGATGTTCGGATGCACAATCTGAAAGTGAATAAATGCAACAAAATTTCTCAAAGACCGGGTTGTTCAAAAATGCTGGCCACAGAAATATTTAGTTACATAAAAAACAGTCACTTTAAAAACTGGTAGTTCTATTTAGTGATATATATGAACAGTTGTTTAATTTTTAAATGAATAAATGATGCACAAATGTGGTTTTGCATTTGTTTCATCAAGAGCAGCCCTCTGTTTTGCTGAAAAACAAAATATTTTCAAGAATCGACAGGAATCAAAAAATAGTATTATAATTTGATAGTGAGAAAAGATTTCTTCCAAAAAGAAAATGAATGGGCCAGTAAAATCTCCACTGATTGACTAAACCAGCTCTCAGATTCATAGACCAAAAAATATCCTTGAGAGAAAGCATACTAAAAAAAGCTTTCATAATTAGATGTGTTCTGATACAAATCCACTAACATTTTTCAATACACTTAATAAATTAAAAAACTGTAAACAGGCAACAAAACTATTTAGGGCAATAAAATATCTGTAGAGAACTCAATACATACAGCTTTTAACTTGAAATATTGTGTGGTATCTGGCGTATAGTATTTCATATTGCTTACCTTTCTGATGATTGAGAGCAAATGGTTGAAAATTTTTTGCATACTGCAGTGCTTCTCTCTGATTTGCAGTTCCACCCATTAATAAACTAATAAAATATAATCTATGCAGCTTAAACTCTAAGGAACTATTCTGTGTCATAAGCATTTCTCTGTTTGAAACAGCCCACCTAAGAAATAATGGGATAATTAATTTTAAGAAAAGAAAAACAGAAAAATAAGTAATTAAGATAATGGTTTACCTATTTGACATTTGCCTAAGATCACTAAAAACTAAAATATTATTATTTACTATGTTTCTTATATCACCAGTATACCGCCAGCAAGCCAACCAGTAGAATAATACTGCTTTCTACAAATGTAGGTATCTTGGATTTAGACTATAAAATGAAATTTCAAAATTAATGTCCAATATTTTGCAATGCAACTTGCAATTCAAAAAGGACTTCACTGAAACTGTGATGTAACAGTTCTTGATAGCTGTCATCCATTTAGAGCCAGGTCAGAGTTTCAGAGAAATGTCTTTGTTTTGTAAATAACTACTTACTTACAGTCCTCTGCAAAATATGAATGGCCTCTAGAAAACTAGAAAAGAGATATTTTATTAACAGCATGAAGCTGACATTTTCCTCACTGGGTCATAATGTGCTAAGATGACCTCCACACGAGCAAAGAAGTTGACAAATATTTTCTGAACAAATAGCTGTTTTATCTACAAAGCTGTTAAAATAACTTTTTCACATTAATACTATGCAATAACTATTAGTATCTTGTACAGATAATGTATAATAAGTAAACATTAAGCTTCTACAGCAGACTTCCATAAAACACCCTGTTATTTGGAACAATGCTTAAATGCAGGAGTCCTGCAGGACTCGTTCCAATACAGATTTGGAATGGAAATCATATTCAGAGACCTTAATTTCTATTCATCTCTGTTGTCCTAATTTCACTACAACCTTGCTCATCTATTCCAAAACTGTAATTAAAACAAGGATCAGTTCAGGTTAAATGGAGGGTGCTGAAGTTCTACTGGATATTTTCCAACAGGAGTCCTGAGGATATCAAAACAAAAGTTTATTTTCCATGCTTATTGAAACCTCTCTCTGGGAAAGTCTGGAGAATATATTAAAAAGAAGTTGGAAGATCAGGGAATTGTTTCATCTTGTCTCTATGGAAGAATTGTACTGGTAATTCAGAAGCAGAATAACTAGTGCAACTCTTTCTTCAAGGCTGAGAGGAACATGAATTCCTCTGCCCATACCAATTATTAATTTCTAAACAATAGTTGCATGATTCTTGCCATTCCAGAGCAGAAGAGTTAAGAAATCCTTGGAATCCTTAAAGTTAGAAATGAGCTGGAGTTGGAAAAACTGACAATAGCACAGAACACTGTAAGAATACTACCTACAAGGGCTCCAAATGTATTTCTAATAATATCAAAGAAAAAGAGAAGGAAGCTGAATACCTTTCATGTTTTCCTACACATTTGCTCATATGTGATTTTCTTGACTCTCTCAGGCACATGAAATGGCAGTTATAGGGAAATGCTAAATAACTACTACATCATAAAGAATGTCAGAATGTTTTCTTAGAAAATAGTTATTTGTTAAATAAAGGCATTTACAAGTAGTCCTCAACTTACAACAGTTCATTTAGTGACTGTTCAAAAATATAATGGGACTGAAAAAAGTGACTTACAACCGTTTTTCACAGTTATGTCCTTTCTAGCATCATCATGATTATGTGATCAACATTCAGATGCTTGGCAACAGGTTCATATTTCTGACCACTGCTGCATCCCAAGATCATGTGATCATATTTTGTGACCTTCTGACAAGCAAAGTCAATAGGAAAGCCAGATTCACTTAACAACTGGATTACTAACTTATCAACTGCAGTGATTCACTTAACAACTGAGGTATGAAAGGTTATAAAATGGTGGAAAATTCACTTAACGAATGTCTCACTTAACAACAGAAATGTTGGGTTCAATTGTGGTTGTAAGTCAAGGACTACCTATACTGCTAAAGCAGAGAAAAATTTGGGGGGAAAAAGACAAAAACACTTGTCTCTTGTCTCTTCTTTCTATATATATGTCTACTTATTGTACCCAACTATACAAAAAGTAATTTGGAATGGCACAATTGATAACTTAGGGAACAAGGTGAAAAGTAATAATTTGCAATAAAGAGTGGCTTAGTATCAGGCTTCCCTGAGGACCAACATTTTTAGAAATTTAAGAACAGATGTAACTATCTTAATAACTTTCTAGAGACCTTCATTTATACAGGTAGTCCTTGGCTAATGATGGTAATTGAGACCAGAACTTTCATTGCTAAGCAATGAAAAATATATCACGGAATTGCTTGCTCAGTAACCTGGCAATCCTGACGCTCCCTGTTGCTGTTGTTAAGCACGGATCGTGGGTTATTATGCGAGGATCTCCTCATGATTTTCCACTGGCTTCCACCAAGCAAAGACAATGAGCAAATACAGAAACCATATATAGCACTGGGAATACCAAAAAAGCACAACCTTGAAAGGCATTCTGTTAATTTTATCTTTAGTTAGTAAGTTCTCAGTTGCAGGCCTCAGCTTAATATTGCATGAGTGTACTGTACTATTTGGCAGTACTGATTACTTACTCAGAAAATACCATTTTCTATTGAAGAAAGACAGCTGCTGCTACTTATTAAAATTATCCAAGCTATGTCTTTCAGCTGAGGCAGGATAGATGAGATTTTGAACACATTTATTTAGCTCTAAATCCCAACATACACAAATTTATTAAAGGAAAAGATTTCAGTATCTCTTAGATTTTATCTAAAGATTTTCCAAACAGTTGAATAACTCACTCCAATGCAGGTCTCAAAACTCTAACTTTAAGTGCTTCCAATATTCGGTTCAGCTCCACAAATGGTTGCTTTTGACTTTGGTCTATAGAAAGTCCAGACTCCTGAAAAAAAAGTTATAGCCCATATCTATTAATTAACAGAGTATTTTTCACATTAATGTTCTCTATGATTATTAGATAAATAATTTATTTTGCCTCCACATTCTGGCTACAATTACCTGACAAAGCTCCTCAGCTACGTCTAACATTCCTTGCCGGAAAAAGTGTTCAACCATAACTTCGTTCAGAATCCGCTGACTATCCGCCTGCCAACATCCATCTATTCCAACACTACTAATGTCAGAGTCAAAATTCTGTGAAGTAAAAAAGGATAATTAAGTCTAGAAGAAACAAATTTTTCTGATTTTTATTCAGATGCCAATATTAACACTTTCAAACTATTTAATCCATTACGAATCTTCTATATTCAAACCATATTTTAAAACTGCAGATAGACAGATAATTCCAAACTCATTTTCCCTATCCCCATAAATAAAATGTTGAAGAACTCCTATATTCACATTTAATTTATGTAAGGCATTGTAGAAGAAAATGAACACTGCAGTACGAGATACTAGTTTTCATCATGGGATACGACTGGACTCGCTTCCAAATACCTTCCATTTTCTCTCCTATATAAAAATGCTTTTTGGATCCTTGTACTTTTTTTACTTAACCTTGTAAGAAAATATTAGTGCTATTTATCTCATAGAATCTGTCTTGTGAGCTGGTTATAGAATGAATTTCTACCACTCCTTTGACTTAGACAGATCACAAATGAGATTATATTATTCAATTGGTGTGCCCCCAACACATTATGGATCCAATAATTTCAGAGATGACCTGAGGGGTTTCCCAAAACTGTAATAGGCAAATTCATCAAAATAAATCCTTGTTGGTCATGGGCAATGCAATGCAAGCTCGGCTCTTGATGAAATTACTCCCAAACAGCCCTGTTGACTGATCCCAAAGATGACCTTGATTTACTCAGGAAATCCAGGAGATAAAGTAGCAGAATGAACATATAAAGTAACAATGGCAGTAAGAGAGGCAAAACGTCGTTAGATATTGTATTAGTTAGTGTAGTTATTGTATTTACTGTATTAGTAAGTGTGGTTGCATCTTGCTTAGGGTTGCCAATTCCATTGTGAGGGTAAACCAATATGGAGAGCAACAGCCCAGCTACTGCATCCATGTTCAAATATCACACTAAGCCAAATAATCATTACCATAATGAGCATGAATCATAATAGATTGTGCATAATCTCCCCTCTTCAATTTTGCAGTTAAAATTAGTTAAATTTTGTTATATTATGACAGTACTAAATAAAACAAAAAAAACTAAACTATTTGAAGAATTCAAATAGGAGCAGAGATTATATGAACTGTGGCTGACATGGTAATTTTAATATTATTAGTTTAAACTAAACCCTAAAATATAAAAATTAAATTATTGGAAGGGAAATGGATATTCACATAATTTTATCAAAAAATATCTATCCACTCAATCTACTACACCACAACCAATGCAAGCTATGGAAAGATAACATTGCCATACATCAAAAACATTTCAGAAATAATCTACTACAACTACATGACATCAACCTTGCACACAAACCAACTAAAGTAATCCAAAACATCTTAAGTAAACCAAAAGACTCAGTAGCACCAAAAGAAAAAAACAGGAATCCTTTATACCATACAGTGTAAGGACTGTTAACAGCCACCATGTAAGACAAATAGGCAGAAGACCAGCATCCATGAACACCAACTAGCAGTCAGAAAATAAGATGAAAATTCTTTAATTGCACAACACATGGACAGACTTCCACTATAGTTTCAATTGGGAAACTGAGCATCCAAGATCAAACTAAGTTCAAAAATATTAGAGGATCCCTAGAAGCTTGGCATTCAGACCAATCAGCCATCAATAGGCATATAGAG
This sequence comes from Protobothrops mucrosquamatus, assembly GCF_001527695.2. Taxonomy (NCBI): domain Eukaryota; kingdom Metazoa; phylum Chordata; class Lepidosauria; order Squamata; family Viperidae; genus Protobothrops; species Protobothrops mucrosquamatus. Next base: position 2,466,367 of record NW_015386333.1, read on the forward strand.
ATAAACAACATTTACATACCATTCAAAAGGGACAATCAAAAAGCTAAAAGACCAAAACACCTTCTTGCCAATAGCCAACACCAAGATAAGCAGAAATTAACCCCAAGATTAATACTAAACCAACAATCAAGCAATGAAGGAACTACCAAATAAAGACAATCAACAATGAACAAAATCTAACCCGGGAACCACCAAGAACATTCCCACCAACACTAACAGGCAAGCCACTTTGATATAAACAGAGAACAAACCCCACTCCCTCTAGCACTGATGTCACTTCATCGGATAATGAAACATCTGCAAGAAAATAATCAAGCTCAGGGAGCATCAAGGGCCTCACAGTTCATCCTGAGCTACAAATATTCTATGTTCTTCATCACTGCTTCTTCTATGGAGACATCTGAACCAGATTCATATTACCTTTGATTAGTACATGTTCTGATAGCCCAGATTTGGCCTACACCCAGATGCTGCTCATAGACGAAATACTCCTGGTTACAAAACATATACCTAGGTTTTGTTCAGAAGCACAAAAGATCTGTTGAATCCTGATGGATCAGTATCTTGAAATGCATTTTTGTAACTATAATTCATTTAAACTTTAGATATTACTTGTGGATATACTTTTATTTGTTATAATTTTACACGTTATATTTAATATAATTTTAGTATTCATATAATTTTATATAGGCTATATTCTGGATCTCACTTATAGATATTAGGTTGTTTTAAAAATATATTAATTCTGTCTTAAATTTTATTTTATTATCTGTATTGGTGTAGGGCTGCAATAAATTAAATTGAATTGAAATTGATGCTTAAAATACTATTAATACCTTGTCAATTGCTTTCCCAACACGAGAAACACTACTGTGGATATCCTTATGATCCGAAGCCAATTTCTGAACTGTGTCCTTTATTCGTTTACAACATTGCGTCATAACAAGTGATATTGTACCTGATAGATCTTCATCTGGATCTAAATGGAAGAGAGAAAAATTAAAAATTAATTGCATTATTAGAACAATATCAAAAGCCGAGGCTTCATACTTTAATTTCGAAGACCTATACAATAAAACAATAGATTACAGAATACGAATACAAAGACATTTTATTGCTATAATTAGCATCTGAAACTTACAGATAAAATTATTACAGATAAAAAAATCAGGTCAAACCTATAATCTAGATTAAATGTACTGTATCTAATAAGCATATTAGCCATTAATACTACAAATTACAGTATTTGAAAATTCAGTTCTTCAAAAAATAGCCATGTCACAGCTTTCTATGCAAAAACAGAACTATGTTAAGACTCTATTCAACATCTAATTTTAAGAAACAACAAGCTCCTTTAAGCAGACTTTTCCTAAATTCACTTCAAATCATTAATCAGAGTTATCAACCAGACTGGGGTGCTGTGGATCAATCCTGCAAATCACTATAATATAATCACACGCAGATTTTTTTTCCTAAGAGTTAACCATCTGCAGTTTAGCTTGTCAGTTCAATAAGCTTAAATACATAAGGTATCTGTTTTTGCCAGAAAGTATTCAACATTGTACCCCAATGCTTCATATCCACAAATACACAAGTTGGGCTTTTGTTTTCTCCATACTGTCTCTTTAAATGGACCAGTGGCCTAAGGAAAAAGCCTTCTTACAGCTGTTCCAAATGTATCCTAATCAAGAGATTTATGGAATAGGCCTGGTAATTAGTAACTAGGTGCTCCTGGGCCCAATCCTGCTAGTGAGAAATATCAAGTAACCCTCTACAGCTGATAGTATAAAGGCCACATACAATCACACCCTTGAAGGACTAACAAAGTCTACTATTTATTAACCAACAATTTTAATAATGTAGAAATGCTGACTCCACTATCACCTACCTCTCTCAAAATGGCCTTTCAAGAAAATTTGTGTAGGGATGTTGAAATTGTCAGAAGATATATGAATCATATCCTGCCCAATTAATTCTACATCAGTCATATGTATTTTTGAGGATTTGTTCCTGCTTTTTGGGGGTTGGGAGAAATGGAAGATACAACTGTATTCTTTTACTATTAAATAGTTTTAACATATTTCAGACAGTTCTAACCAATGAAAAAGGCCAACATTGGGAGGGGCAGACTGTCTCCTGCAATGGACTTGAAAGAGGAATCTTATATAAAATTAAAGCCAACTATAAAGAAGTATAACTAAAGCAAAAGAGAGTTTATCTTTATATGCATGTTCTGAGAATGAACCTGATTAAACCAAATGATAAGAAATGAAAAAGAAATGAACAGAATTGTTACACTGAAAGCACAGCAGGTCTCATGACTAAAAGCAAATTTAAAGAAAGAGATGACACATTCATAAAGCTTGAGAAGATGAGGAAATATAATACATACAAGACGACTGGGATAAAACAAAACAGCCAAAGTAGTATAGGGATTTACTATCTTGCCTAATTAGCCCTGAACCTATTTCTTTACAGCAGTCCCCATAAAGAAAATGCTGAAACATTTGGTGAGGGTTTCTCTTTTGTCCAAAAGCTTTTTCAAAGAGTTCCTCTAATAATGTATAACTCCCCCCCCCCATATCTTATGAACACCTTATATATAGTATAGACACATTCATTAAAAAGCTGGGGTTAGTTACAATGCCCTGTTGAGCACAGGCTGGTGTGAGATTTGTGAAACAGCCGACTTTTTAGAGCAAGCTTCATTGTCTGAATTTCTACCCGCACAGAGAGGAATTATCAGGAGAAACAGCAACTAGGAACGCTAGTTTTGAGGAGAAAGGGAGCACATACTTTCGCTCTGGAGGATCTCGCGGCGCAGCCCTGCCACGTACTGGATCAGCTCCTCCAAACTCCGCTCGCATAGCTGCCCGTAGCCCGAGAACTTCTGAAGCACCTTCTCTAGCTCGCGCTCCACCGTCACGCATTGGTCCATTGTTTTTCCCTCCGGCGCCCTCTTGCCCTCCCGCCGACCAAGCAAGACCGTATGGCTCGGCCGGAGGACACTCAACGGAGGACCTCCGCGAAAGAGAACGAAGGAGCAAAACGAAGCAGGTTTGCGAGTTGTTGTTTTTGCAGGCAGCACGAAGGACAGCTGAGGTCCACCAGCTAAATACTGGAGATGCGTCACAGGCAGCGCTGTAAACAGCCTGGAGGTCCTTCAAGGGGAACCTTGGGGTTTACGATTAAAAATAGAAAACGATTCGAAAACACCCTTGAAGAGGCTGAAGAGGACCGTTGCGGGACCTTAGATATTCATTATTTCCCCCTCACCCCTAAGACATCTGCTTATGAGATACATGGAAAACCTTACAAAAATGCTGTTGGTCTGCTACCAACAAAGTCAAACCAGTTCCAGTACGAGTAAAATGATGGGGGTTTTCCAATAGGGTCTTTTTCCCACCGAAAGCGTCATTTCAATTTTTTAATTTTTTTAAATTTTAAATTAAGTGAAGATCTTGTGTCAAGTTTATTTTTTCACGCAGCTGTTCCGCATTTAAGCCAGGCAATAAGCTTAGACAGCTAAGACTGATCTCGCTCAAGCAGGAATTGAGAGCGTCCGAAGGGCTTCGAGACTCTTAAAGAAGGGGTTGTTTTTACAGGATCTCGGTTTTGACGGGCTATTTGTGAAGAGTTTCTTCAAGAAAGGGAGTTTCCCTCAATGGGGTCTTTAACGGGAAATGGATCCGTTTTCAACATACCACTAACGAACTCATTCGAAAACGGAAGCGATTATTTTAGGTCTTTCTCCCCTCGTGTAAGCTTCCGTCGCGAGCTGATTATTACTTCCGGGCCACACGGCGGGATTGTGTTTGTTTTTGTCCTGAGCTGGGTATGGAATGTTCGATAGTGGATTCGTCAAATTTAGCTAGTGTTGGCAATTCCCCCCCCCCTTGTTTTTTAATCTACTCAATTCATAGCGTGGATTCGGGAAACCCGTGTCCAAATTATGACCACGGGCGTGTTGCAATGGTCAGAACTCTGAGAACAAGTTATAAATTACTATTCATTTAGTATAATCACCAGTTCAGTTGCCTATCATCTGGCTTTCCTTTGGAGTAATAGGTGACAATACCTAATAGATTTTATATATCTTGAAGCTGCTCTGCAGCGGTGTCCCAGTAAGACATTGAACTAGTTTAAACATAGCACTAATCAATGAGTTAAGGCCTTTCTCTATTTACAGCTGATCAGAGCATAATTCTGCCCTGGCAGTATGTTTTCTACTGTGTCTGCAATGTTGTCTTCATCTTGTATTCACTCCACAAGTAAAAAACCTACACATTGTTCTTAAATGTGTTAAAATGACAATGTCTTGTATTTGATATGTAAACATAGTCGAAAAATGTCAGAGTACGTCTGTGTCAATCACTGCTAAGCTGTGATATGGCTTCATTGATTGGGGCTTATCACAAAGGCAGTCACTGAAATGTGTATGCAATGTGTATCTGGTTGCTGGCTTAGAAAGATGTGAATTATGATTTATTTAATAAATTAATGATTAATGCTATGTTTAAACAAGTTCAATGAGCTTGCAATATAGAATTTGAATACTGGATACTTTGGTGGGCTGTTTTGAGACACTATTACACTATAATTTTATGTTATACAGGATGATTGACTTGCAAGAATATTTCTTTAGATTTCTGGGGAGGAAGAGATGATATATACACAGTTCTATTGTTTCTTCTTAGGAAACATGATTTTAATGTTAATTAACATTAGCCCCGGTTGCAGATTTTCGTTTGAGAATGAACTAGAGCTCACAATTTAAACGCAATTAGTGGATTACCGCTTTCGACTAAACTGACTTTCTAGTAGGGATTGCAGAACCTACTGAGAGGGCCGGACTGTTCCATCGGCCCTTTTTGCTCCCACTGTTTTCTCTACCAGTACAAAAAGTGGGCGGAAGGAGGCAATCGTTTGTCTCTAGTCTAGCAATCGCCCCGGGCAGATTAAAAGGCAAACGACCAGCTTCAGGGCCTATGCTAAACGAACGAAGATAAAAGTATTTCAACTTGACCGACCGCCAGGTTTTCTAGGTAAACAAACCCGTGGGAAGCAACGCCCAGGTTAGTCACGGGGATGAGCGCCGTAGTTGGTCGCCCAGGAAGGAAGAACTGCTTGGGTGGCTTAGATCTCTTCCTTTCCGGCTTTCTGGATCCACATCCCTCCCCTTCCCCCTCCCTTTGCGGCCGTCCGCGGCTGTAGACGTCACTTGTTATGTCTCCTCCGGCTCGGGCTCTGCTCCGCCGCGGGGAGGCGACGACGACGACGACGGGGCACGCGGAAGCCCAGCCAAGTCACCGCCAGCGGTCCCCGCAGAAGTAGGACCGCCATCTGCCCGTGAAGGGGTAATAAGCGAGGTGCCTCGCCCTGTTCAGTCCAGCTGCCCTTTTCCTCGGCGGTGCTCCCTACCCCCACCGAGGAGTGCTTCTCATTTCACTTTCGGGTCTTCTCTTCCCTTTCGAACGCCCCCCCCCCCCATCTAGTTGACATCTCTAACGCAAAATCACCCTCCTTGCTACCGCCCTCCAGAATTCCCTTCCCCCTTAGTGCTCATCCTTTTTCATCCCTGAAAAGCTCCAGCCCTTCTACTGGTGCCGCTCCTCAAGCACCTTTTCATGGTAAAGTTCTATTGCACCACCACTATCTGGTTGTATTTCTGCCTTATCATCAACTGGTCTGAAAGGAGAGGTGACTCCCTGGCTGCCTTAAGCCAGTGCCAGTGTTTCCTCCAAGGTGCCTCCAGGTCTTCTATTCACTATCCATCCAACCGGTTCGGATTCTGTTCCAAAGGGGGAGAAAAAGGGAAAGATCCTGACATTAGGAACAAGACCCAAAGTGTTCAGAATGCCTGACTCCCTTTGCTTCCTCCATCAGGACATTCCTCTTTTTCTCTCTCTTGTAGGACTGAGGGACTCTCTTCTGAGAGTCGAAAATCCACACACAAGAAAGATGTGGCTGAAACTGTTTTTCTTGCTTCTTTATTTTTTGGTCTTGTTTATTCTGGCCAGGTTTTTTGAGGCCATTGTGTGGTATGAAACTGGCTTCTTTGCCACCCAGTTGGTTGACCCAGTGGCACTGAGCTTTAAAAAGCTGAAGACCATTTTGGAATGCAGGGGACTTGGGTACTCAGGGCTTCTGGAAAAGAAAGATGTCAGAGATCTGGTTGAGAAATCAGGTAAGCACAATATCTTCATGAAGGCTTATCTTTCAATATTGCTGTCTCTCCTCCCCCTCCCAAACCTTTTTTTCCCTTTATTAAATATATTTGCAGTCATTTTTATGATGTGACAAGTGCCTTAAGGGAATAAAAGACATTAAATAAAATTAGTAATGACCGCAGGCTTGAAATGCATTGTCACTCAACAGGAATTATTTAAGTGTATCTCTGAGTGCAAGGGAGCAACAGGATGGGAAAACACGTACTGCACAGCAGTATAAAGGACAGAAATTCTGTCTGAATGTAGGTGAAAATACTCAAGAGATACTGCTATGATCCCTTGGAAATAAATGCTCAAGTTCTTATTGCAAACAAACTGTTCATATTTAAATCCATTAAATTCAATGATATTCAGAAAATGTGTTTAAATATACTACTAAGTTTTGCTATTAATTAAAAAGCTTTTATCAAAAAAACTATTCTAATGTATGGGTAGGCCTCAACTTACAACAGTTCATTTTGTGACTATTCAAAGTTACAGTGGTACTGAAAAAAATTGACTTATGACCATTTTTCACAGTTATAATCTTTGCAGCATCCCCATGATCATGTTATCAAAATTCAGTTGCTTGGCAACTGGTTCATATTTATTTATGATGGTCGCAGTGTCCCAGGGTCATGTCATCCCATTCTGCAATCTTCTGACAAGCAAAGTCAATGGAGAAACCAGATTCACTTAACAACCAAGTTACTAACATCAATTGCATTGATTCACTCAACAACTGAGGCAAGAAAGGTCATAAAATGGAGTAAAACTCACTTAACAAATGTCTCACTTAACAACAGAAATTTTGGGCTCAATAGTGGTTGTAAGTCAAGGACAATCTATAATTAATAAAATACAAATCTTTAAAAAGTGTACATTAGTTTACTTGAATACTTTTGAACAGTGAGAAATGTGTTGAAGATGTACAGGTAGTCCTTGACTTAACAATTTGTTAAAGTGACTGTTAAAGTTACAGTGGCACTGGAAAAAGTGACTTATGACCATTGCAGCATCCCCATAATCATATGATCAAAATTCAGACACTTAGCAATTGACTCATATTTATGGTGGTTGCAGTGTCCCGGGGTTACGTGATCATCTTTTGCAACCTTATGCCAAGCAAAATCATTGGGGAAGCCAAATTCACTTAACAACCATGTGACTAACATAACAATTGCAATTATTCCTTTAATAACTCTGGGAAAAATGGTCATAAATTCACTTAACAATAGAAATTTTGGACTCAATTGTGGTCGTAAGTCAAGGACTCTGTAATCACTTCAAAGCAAATACCTTCTCCTTCCAAGCATACTTTCATTCATGCTTCAAATTTGTTAATGCAGCTGTAGATATAATCGCATAAATTAGTCAATATATTGTGCATCATTTCAATAGACCAGGAAATCTATGAGATATTTTCACAGAAGTTACATATCTCTCTCTTTGAATTGCGTAGATTATTCTTTTGACTGCCTAGTATTTAGTCCTTCATTCAACAATATTAGAAGCTTCCTGCCTTATAATAAAGGCTCTTCATGTCCCACCAACAGCAGCACAAAGTGGTCTTACTAACTGTTGCTAAAAGTAATTGCATTGATTTTATACCCAGTCTACTCTGGAGGCAGTCAAATTTGTATTTAGTTGTTTTATATCAGGTATGTCAAACTGCCGGCCCACGGGCCGGATGCATCATACTAAAACCGCGCCCACCCCATTGCCGGCAATGGGGGGGAAATCGTGATACGTCGCGCAATGTCATGTGACTTCGCGAGTTTGACATGCCTGTTCTAGATCTAAAGCAGTGTTTTTCTTCCCCTCCTCCTCACAAATCTTGCTGTACAAATGGTACAACATCTCATTCACGATGCTGAAGATGATACAGTTGGGGATCGGATCTACCCAGCTCACACTGGCTACTTAGGCTGTAAAGGTACACCCTTTCCCTCTGATCATTTCATGTCCATTTTGATTTCAGCTGCTGAAGAGACACACAAAAAGTCATTTTTTTCTGTGAATAAGCAGAAGCAGAGTAAGGTTTGACGGATGGCCACTTAACCATCTGCCACTAAGCTATCTCCTCCCCAATAAAGAACGTGACTAGTGAATATTTTTCTTGTGGGCTCCTGATGTTTGATAGCAGGGCACATGAATCCTTCAGGGAAATCCTTCAATTGCTTTCTTTAACTTGTTCACATTAAAACTGTGAGGACAATACCACTCCCTAGCTAAAAATAAGATTAGGATTTATTTCCTCAGAGCTAGGAAAGAATAATTTACAAGAACAGAAGGAACAGCCACTGGTACCATCTATTTATATCTAGTGAGACCATATTTTTATTACTGTACATTTTGGCATGTAATCAAGAGCCACAATGAGACAGAATGCTTTGAAGAGAATTAACCTACTATATAGACACTCTAAGATTAGCAAAGAGTTGGGCTGCAACTCAACACATTTACTTTAAAATAAGATTTGTTGAATTTGGTGGGACTTTTGAATGCAGCATGATAGTAAAGTATTTATCTGCTTGAAAATGAAAACCAATACTAAAATTAATGGACTGAGCTGCATGAAAGTGATCAAAGTTTATAGAGAAATTTGGAAATTGAATTAAGTTTATAATTTGAATATTAAAACACCTTTGTTGGAATTGTTAAGATTTTGATTAGGACAGTAATAAAAAATAGATACCTTTAAATAGCTTTGAAGTGTAAAAAATGGTATCCTAGAGAGAGAATTAGCATTAATATTTGAAAGCAGATACACATAGACCCTATAACCAGATATTCTTACATTGATGTAATGTGCTATGCACCTGAAATATATTTCCTTATATATAAATAAGTTAGTAAATGGCTTATGTTCAGTTAACAATAAGATTGACCTTTAAACAAATAAATGGTTCAAGGAAGATTTGGATAATTCTGTAAATGTAAAGTTAGGAATGAATTGTTTCCCCATGTTAATCATTGTGTTTCCTATGACTAATAGCCTTTATATTTAGTTGTTATTGTTGATTGTACCCAGATTCATCTGGAATCAGATGGCCTTATAAATATGATTTATGAATGAATAAATAAAAATAATGAAATAGGCCAGGTCAGATATTTCATCCAAAGTTTTTTATTATATTTCACAAAGCGTATAACCTTTTCTAAATGATGTATAAAAATTGAAAGGTAAGATATCTTGCAGATATTCTCTCAATCTAATAAGCATAACTTAGTTTAGATCCTAGTTATTAAACTATGTAGTCTGAACCATATGTTGCAATAAGACAATTTATCTAATTTTATACATATTTCTGCTACTGCCATTCATAGTCCTGTATTATCTACTCTTAAAAATAGCATAGAATAGCTGGGATAGATAGAGCTGTGTGAAATAATTGTCTATGGTATACTTAGTTCTATCTTTAATATATACCGGTATTATGCAATGAAATTTATAGCCATATATAATAATAGTGAATTCAAGTCTCTGTGAGCACTGTCTACAACAGAAAGCTTTTGCTAGGCTTTGAAAAATCTTAATACATATAAATAGAAAAATGTATTTTTAAAAGCACTGAAATAGATGTCGCATACATATTGAGCCCAATAGTAAGGAGGGGTGAAAAACCATCAGGAAAGAGGAATTAAAGGAAATAACCTAAACTGGAGAATTGGAGAAATCCCTATTGCATAATATTGTAACTCTTAATTACAATATCCTATTTTTGTTAAGATTATGGGTATGATTGTTGAGTATATACCCAGATAAGGAAGTTATCAGAAGAACAAAAGTCCACAAAACATTGAAAAAAATCACTATAGAAAATCCCAAAACAATCCAATGGACACTAGGTACTATCAGAGCTGTGGAATGCTGACTGGCTGTGAGAGGCAGGAGGAATGGCACAGAGTGGAACACTTCTTTTGGTCACACAGTAACTTTTGATTTCCAGTGTCCTTTGTTACTATTTACTATTATAAAGAATAAGGACTTAAATTGTAGAAAAAACAAGTATGTTGCTCAACCTTTTAATTACACAGAAGGAAAGTATAAGTTTTCCCTGGACACCTAAATAGCCTTAAATATTGTGATTTCCTTTGAATATTTTTGAGATACAAATGGTGAGCTGCTGATGTAATTATTACAGATAACACATTTAATATAATTATTGCCTTTGTGGATAATTTACCTAGTATTATTTATCTAATATTTAGATTATTGAATAATTCCTCATTTATATTTAAATGCGGAAGGAAAGTATGTTTGTAGACTCATGTTCATGAAATAATATATAGTGTTAAAACTCAGTTTACAGTTTCCTTGCTCTACAGCAATTGTATTACTCTCAAGAAATTCCATGTAGATTGTTTTATTTCCTCCCTTCCATCAACATAAAAGTTCAAGTAATGTAGGATTTTTCACATGGTGAAACAGGAATGCTGAAACAGATTTAAGGGGATGGTTCAATAATGTAGAATGTTAAAATTCTTGGGCTTGTTTAACAGTTTTATTACTTTGCACACACTCTGAAAGGATATAGATTACTTCTAGATGAGAGCTTTATTATAAAATTACCACGCCTTATTTAATTTTAAATATCTCTGAATAATTAAAAAGGTTAAGATACATAATTCACAATCTATTCCCACCATCATCACTGTATCTTCATCTAAAGCTTTTGCAGGCCATCAAGTAAGCAAAAACCTTTAATATAGACTGTCTAATAGGAATTTAATTTGTATTTAAAAGTTATTTAAATTAGTAGAAATTGCATTTGTAATCTGCGCACTCATAGATGCATTGTACTCATCACAATACATTTATCTGTTATAGGCCTCCCAGTAGAGATGATAATATTACGTTACTTGTGCTACCAAGCCATGGACCATCTGCAGTACTCTCATGGATCACCAGTAGTCCATAGACTACAAACTGGGAACCATTTCTCCAGATGCTGTCCTCTATTTATAAACTTCTTGTCCAGAGAAAGATGGAATAGCTGCATAATGCATTATGATAGATGAAATTAGAAGCCCTCTATCTGGAAATAGGCTCAATAGGCTCAAGTGATTATGTAACTGACATGTTCACTATATATTTGTTCATTTAACAAATAGTGAAATGACAAGGCATGACAATCTTCTTAGTGAGCAAGGAGCTGCTGTGAGGCTTTTTCTTACTTGAAACTTAGTATTTTTATTCACATGTTCTATTGCCTAATGCAAATATTTTCTGTCATTTAAGTTAATTTTATTCTGAACTAGAGATGGATGGGATTAAGGCCAAGAGAAGGTGGTTTAAAGCTACCAACTAAGTTCATGTCTAGATTGATATTTGAATGTAGAACTCACATATTTTGCTACCATGCCATGTTACCCCATAAGGTTTGGGATTATTTCATGGAAAACAAAATGAAGGTTTATTTATTTATTTATTTAGCTGATATACTGCCAAATCTAAACAACTTGGTACAATTTACAATGAAACAATCAAAAATCATAATACAATAAAAAATTTAAAAATGTAATACTGTAAATATATAGGCAGTAACTATATGGACTGGTGCCATAGTCTTTGGGAAAAGACTGTTTAACAGTGTGGTTCACCACAGAAATCTCTGCCTCCAGACCATGACCCATTTCATCTCCAGTATGTGGGGAACCTAAAGCATTGCTCAGCAAGGAAAAGTGCAAAGAAAAGGACACAGGATAGGAAGAACTAAACCATATATTATTAAAGGTAGTATTCCTAAGAATTGGCCTCTGATTCTATGAAGGGCTAAACATTGATTAATGTTTTCTGGAACATTGATTTTAGTCTTACTGCCCATAAAGGTTTGGATTTTTTTTTTTACTAAGATTCTAGTTTACAGAATAATATAAATTATTGTTGATGTTTGAAGTAATTATCATCTGGGTAACATAAAAAGAGATAACATATTATAAAATGATATGGTACTAATCTCATTCACTAGAATTTCCTTATTGCAGCAAGGTGTGAATAGGAGTATCCCCCGACCCAGTTGACCAGTAGAGACACACAATCTTCTTGAGCCAAGTTTTTTCAGGTGCATATGGGACAGAATATAAAGTTCTGACCACTGAGAGAAGGATGAGGCAAAGTTTATATTGTGATCTTGTTTACAGGAAAAAGATAGCATCCCTTAGCAACAGACCCACCCAAACACATACTCATAGCAAATTTGTATTTCTAATCTTTCGTTTATTTTGTCTGCAAGCTTGATGTCCAGCCAGTACTACAGAGGGAGCCAGTACTCCCTCCCGTTCCCTACAGAGGAAGCTAGTACTCCCTCTTTTCCAGAGGGAAAAGAGTCCCTGGGCGTGCAGTTTCAGCACCTAGTAAGTTACTTGAATTTTTATAGCTTCAGATATTTGGCTAAACATTGAAGCATCTCTGAAGCCATTTTGTTAGGCCAAGCTGTTTCATGATTTATTTTCTCCTTCAGGTGTTTCTCACAAACCCATAACTTGCTCAATCCTTTCCTGGAATGTCCATCCTTTCCACCTAAGTTTCAAGGTATCTAGATGTAATTGCTTCGGGGGAAAGGTTCTGTCTGGAATAGATAGATAAGTTGGATGTTCTTAAATATGGGTATGCTCCCTTCATCTGCAATCTGAATGAATGAAACAGAACTATCCCTTTCCTAGGATGAAATTTTTAAGTAAAATGACTCAAATTTCATGTCTAAACCAGATTGACTACCAAAGAGGTCTTGAAGTACAGTGTGCTAGTACAAACCCTTATGAACAGTTATATAAATTTACTAAATAAATAATAATCAATTTTATCTCTCAAACAAAGGTTGAAAAGACTAAACTGGGCTAAAACCATGTTACCTGGACAAAGGAACAATGGGACAGTGTTATTTAGAATGATGAGGCCAAGATCTCCCTGTTTGGTAGTGATGGCATAAAATACATAAGCAGAAGAATCGGAAAAGATTTGCATCCTGACTGCATTATATGTACCATGAAACACCCAGTCAGTGTTATGATCTGGGGTTGTATGACATCAAAAGGTGTGGGCAGAATTTGTGTGATTAATGGGAATATAAATGGCCAAAAATACATTAATAAAATACTTGAGCCCAAACTGAAGCCTTCCGCACATGATCTTTTCCAAGACAATGAAGCATTTATATTTCAATAGGATTCAGCTCCATGTCATGTTGCTGCTGTGTGCAAAAAGTGGTTTCAAGATAATCATATTCCACTGCTGGAATGGCCTGGGAATAGCCCAGACCTTAACCCAATTGAAAATCTATGGAGCCGACTAAAGAAACTTGTTAGTCAGAAGCAACCCAGCAATAAAACCCAGTTAATAGAACAGCTGCAGAACTAAAGGACTTGGTTCACTCTATGGGAAGACATTGTAAGGCCGTAATTCATGCTAAAGGTTACCCAACTAAGTATTAACTGACGTGATAATTTTTGTATATCTTGTTTTTTCTATAGTGATAATTTTTGTATATCTCGTTTTTTCTACGTGTTTCATTTTCTTTTTTATAACTGCTATTCTAATAACAAATCCTTCATAAAAGTTATTGCATTACATTCTTGATTAAATTATCTTTCCATTGATATATAATTTTGTGGTATTACTCCAAAAACAAGTGGTGTTATTAGCTATCAAACCTCAAATGTACACTTTTCCCAAAAGGTTTCCACAATTTTGGTCACTACTGTATATTGGAAGACATTAATTTTATAGAGTAATAAAATCGGCTATCTGCAGGTCATCAGATCCACTATAATTACAAAATAAGATGTGTACAAATATACGTATATAGCTTTTCCCCAGCTCTTTTAAAATATAATCTATAATCTTGATTTACTTTTTGTCCTTTCGACTAATATGACCTTTAGTTATTGTACTGATGTTTCTTTTTGTTTCATTTTTCAGGAGACCTTATGGAAGGTGAACTTTATTCTGCTCTCAAGGAAGAGGAAGCCTCTGAATCTGTTTCCAGTACAAACTTCAGTGGTGAAATGCACTTTTATGAGTTAGTAGAAGACACAAAAGATGGTATCTGGCTTGTACAGGTAATAAATGTATTCATTTTGAGTAAGTTTATAGTATGCTGAAAATGGTGGATTATATCTCAATGTTTTGTAAACTGATATTGATCCAAAGAATTGAGATAATGTTTCCCATTATTCCATTTTTGTAGGGTGCATATTTAACTCAGTCATTTTTATAAGAATGTTAGTTTGCACAAATATTGATAGTATTAAAAACATTCAAGTTGTGAGGAATGTGAACACAATTGAAGATTCCACAGAGTTACTTAATAATTCTTGACTGTTGAAAAACAAAGCAGTGGCAAGCCAGAAAAGCCCAATCCTGCTGGCTAGACTAGGAAGTTGTAAAAAGAATTCTATAAGAATGAGAAATCAGTTATAAATTATTGCCAATGAAACAATATTGACATGTTCATTCAATCACTAGGACTTAAGCTTGATTTTAAAAGAGGAATTAATAGAAAAATCTAAGTATGGAGAACTGGAAAGTATTGCAACAGCCCAGGTTCTGTTCAGGAAAAAAAATCAAGTTTTAAACTTTCTTAGAAAAAAAATACTCTATTGCAAGCAGCACGGGGGTGTTATTCATAAAGGATTCCAGTGATAATTACTGCTCTTCCATTCATCCTTCCCTATGCTGACACCCAGATTATTCTGCATAACTAAACAAGATAAACAAATATTTTCCAAAATATTTGAATTGGGATCTATAGTTTTTAACTTATTAATTTGAGCAATAGGGCAGAAAAGGCATGCTTGCAAGTATCATCAATAGTGGATCTACATTTGGTGGGTCCTAAAATACATGCTTTCTCTACCATGGTGCCCACCTTATGGAACATTCCTTTCCCCCCAAATTAGATTAGCTCTATTCCTTTTGACATTCCAGAAGCCCTCCAACACCTTCATCAGGTGATAGAGTCGGTCTGAGACAGTGCCACCATATCCAAAACTAAAGAAAGTATATTTCCAGATCCAGGTGGTCCCAAAACCATTCCATCTTGCCAGAGTTGAGATGAAATCTGATGTCCCCCATAAAAATTCAAAAATAGATTACATGTTCTAATGTTTGTTTGTTTGTTTTTTTTGTTTTTTTTTAAAAATTTTATTGACAAAACAATTAAAACAAAAAGGGACATGACATGACGTTCCAGTATACATGATCCTAGTAATTCGTTCCTTATCATATTTAAAGTTCTAAATATACATCTCTCTACGTATTAACACATAATTTTATATACCACAAATTTAAACTTTAACTCAAAACCCGACCAGTTCTTCTTGACTCA
>NW_015386333.1:2485017-2527670 GCF_001527695.2 Protobothrops mucrosquamatus
AACATAGATAAGGAGGGGAAAAAAGGTGTTGAATCCATATCCATTAATGTTAATGGTCTCAACTCTCCAACAAAAAGGAAAAAGTTTTTGAACAAATTGTACAAGATGAATTTAGATATAATTATGTTGCAAGAAGTCCATATAAAAAAACAATATCAATATCTATTGAACTGCCCTAAATTGGGGAATATGTTTGCGGTACATGTTCTAATGTTAATTGTAATGATAATTCTTCATAACTGACAATAGTTTTCATATAAAAGAAAACATGACTAGCCTTTAACTTGAAAATACTGTACTGTACTTGTTCGTTCTTTAACTTAATACTTATATGTATTAAGATTGTACAAGCATGTGAAAAATGAATTTAATAAGATCAATTAACATCTCTCTTCAAAATACTAAAGCTGATTGTCCTTTGCCAAGATTTAAGTAATTGCTTTAAAAGCAGAATCCAGCTGTTTTTACATGTATGAAAATGCACCAATATAACTAGTCTTGTCTGATCATTCATATAATCGTGTTTTTTTACAAACTATACGATAGTGATATTTATGGGTAGTTACATTTTAAAATAATATTGACATGAAAAGTAATTTAATACTTTATAAATAGAATTTTAAAAGTCCTATAGGATTCATAGCATGTTTAGTCTAGGACAAAAAAGTCTTGACCAGTGGAATTTGCTGCCAGCAGATGGTACAGATAGTCCACGGGTTACAATGGCAATTAGGACTGGATTTCCATTGCTAAGGTCATAAAGCACAATGTCATGTGACCTCATCATTTACCTATGGCAGTTCTGCTATTGTCATAACCTCAAAATTATATGGATCATTAATTAGGAAGAGACAGGAGTCCCATACAAGGAGTGGAGGGAAGTACACGGATGTTGTAGACAGGCAGTATGGAGTACAGAGGATATTGTAGGCAGGTGGTACAGAGCCTGCAGGGGCCACAGGCATATCCTATGGAGCGTGGGTAGGTTGATGGGGCCTCTGGCAAGTGCTATGGAACATAACAGCAGGATTACAGTATATTTTAAGTGGCCAGTAAATCTGATAGCTCTTTCCTGTTTTCTTAGTGGACTACTGAGAAGTAACTATGGAAGGACTTATCATCCGCTCACTCTAGTCCAAGCTAATAAGCTTTCCAAATATATATATTTGACCGCTTTGTGACTTGGTACTGGTCTAAATGTGCCTGTGTTCTGATCCAGCTGATTTCTTGTTTTCTTACAAAAACCTGGATCACCACTTTTAAGGAAACTTGAGTTTTCATTTGTGTTAAAGTATACCTTGAAGTGTGTTTCTTTCCCTCCTCTCTGTCCCTCTGTGTGCGTGTGTGTGTGTGAGAGAGAGAGGGAGAGAGAGAGAGAGAGAGAGAATTATCTTGATATATATTTATTTAAAATTGGATATAATAATGGACACATGAGTCCAGATGTACCCAAAATACTTGAAGCATGGTCACAACCTCTGATCCATCTTAATTACAGTTTTGAAAGAAAATACTTTGGTTATACTGTTAATTTGTTGCTTTTAGGTTCTATTATATCTTTTGATTATAGTAGCGGTCCTGAATTCATTATTTGAATAATTTCTATAAAATATCTGCTTTACATATTGCTCAAAATATATCAACATAACCTGAATGAAATATATCTAATGTATAGATATAAATTCAATAGATAGAACCAGATGTTAAAATTTCCATTAAACTTTGTGGTAATATTACTGTTAGTAAAATAAATATTACATTAAGAGTAATATATATTTCAGGTCTGCAAAACTTGTAGAAGTGAAAGGGCCACATTGGTAAATTAAAAATAATTGCAGGCCAAAAAGGAATAGCTAGCGTGCCAATCAGCTGTTTGACAATTTGCAAAACAGCAGCCAGTAGCAAGGGAGCAGGTAGCATCCATGAGGCTTGGAAGGACTCTGCAAGGTCTCTTATGGTGGTTCTTCCTGGTTGTGGTAATGTTTGGCTGTGGTGAATGTATTGAGATTTTGTTAAATACCAGACTGATCACAAACTATTCAGGCCAGATGTATTTTAAAGAGGATTCCAGTATTCATTTTTATTAGCTATTTTAAAAAAATAAGTTAGTAAGAAATTTTTTATGGAAGGCTAAAATCCCTAGAATAATTTGGCTACTTTATGGTGAGAGTAGTTTTAATCTACCATATTTTCAAGGTTATTATGAGGTTTTAGTGTGTGTGTATGTACATAGATGCATGCATACATACATACATACATACATACATACATACATACATACATACATACATACATACATACATACATATTGGAAGGAGACTTACTACAATTAACACTCCTTTAGGACCAACTTGGAGATTACATTAACTTCTTTACTCTCTTTTCTAATGTTTTAAAGGTTTTTGTTTAGTTTGAAGATTATTTTGTTAATTGGCTGTATATAGCATTATTAGAAAACAAGAAAAATGTATAAAATTTTCAATATCTTTGCAAATTTTAGAGGCAGATCTCCTAAATTGAGATTTTTTTCCCCATTAAATATTGCTAAATCTGACAAACTTCCAAAATACACTAAGCTGGCCTTATATATGATCTTTATAGCATTTTTTAGATCATACTTGGAATCAGATTTAATTCCTTCATTACAAGAATGACAGAATTATTATGATAATATATGCCAATATGTAAAATAACGTCATACATGAAAAAACAGTCTATTGTTAGTTTCAGTTTAATTTGGAAACCATTTAATATAAAATACAAGTTAGTACTTCCACACTCTAGGTTTGGGTTCTCATTAAAAAAAAGGATCTAAACTTTTTAATTGTAATTATTTTCATTATATAGTTATCTCAATTATTCTAAAATTTGATTTTAATAATAGTCAAATATATCAGCTTTCACACACAGGTAATTCTCAGCTTATGATTACAACTGAGCACAAATTTCTGTTACTAAGCAAGAGAGTTGTTAAGTGAATTTTGCCTCATTTTACAACCTTTCTTGCCACAGTTGTTAAGTGAATCTGCAACTACTGCAACAACTACTGCAGTTGTTAAGTGAATCTGGCTTCCCCATTGACTTTGCTTGTCAGAAGGTTGCTTGTCACATGACCTTGGAAGGCTGCAACCGTCATAAATATATGCCAGTTGCCAAACATCTAAATTTTGATCATATGACCATGGGGATGCTACAGTGGTCATAAGTGGGAAAAATGGTTTTAAGTCATTTTTGTCAATGTCCTTGTAACAGTCATTAAACAAATGGTTGTAAGTTGAGGACTACTTGTAGTTATGTTTGTTTTAATCCAATTTGATATATAAGCATAAAAGTAAGATGAAACAGCATCTACTTTATTTTAATTTTTTCTTAAATTATTTGCATTTTGCAATTTCTATGGATATCTCTTTTTACCTTAATTTTTTAAAATAAACAGAGATAAATAATGGAATCTTCATTTTTTGCTTTGAAAGTGCTAGTGCATTTGACTATTAATAGGTGAGTAATTTGGTTTGATCCTGAGTCACATACAAAATTGCTCTTGTGGGATACTTTAAATGTGTATTCTTATTCTATCATAATACTTGGACTAAACAAAGGATTCATACTTTATATCAATTGTTCTCCAGCATGACGAGTGGAGAATCCACCAATGGGTTACGCTTGTCTTCTCCCCTTAGACTAAGTCAGCCAATTTTGCCACGCCTCTCTTCCTGGGCCCTCCTCCTCCCAGTCTCGACTTAGTCTATAGCCCGAACAGACAGACTCATCTTGGCTCCAGGTTCAGTTCTCTAGATCAGGTCATATTTCTTTACTTTGTTTGACTTCACTCTAAAGGGGAGGTGGAAACGAACAATTGTTTGTTTTTGCCGTTCCTGCCATTCCTGCCAATTGCAGCACAGCCACGAGGCTTGCCTTACCCCAGCCAATCGTCGGAGAGGGAACAAAGAGCCGAGCGCCATTTTTTTGGCATCAAGTAAGCTCTACGGCAAAGGAAGGTTTTCACTTCCACCTCCCCCCACCCCCGCAGGGAGTGCTTGAGTTTAGTTTTTTCCTCAGAGGAGCAGCTGAATTTCTCCAATTTCAGCCCACTCAAGCTTCCCTGAAGCCCAGCTGATCCGCAGAGAGCTTTTAGCACTCCCGCAGTCTTCTCCGAAGCCTATCTCTTTCCCCGAAGCCCAGACCATCCGCAGAGAGCTAACAGGGCTCCCGCGGTTTTCCCTGAAGCCCAGCTGATCCGTGCACAGCCACAGGACTCCCACGGCTTTCCCAAAGCTCAGCCGATCGGCGGAGAGCTTAAGATCTTCGCACATTTTTTCACCGGAGCCCAGCCAGTAGGTGGGGGCAAACGGAGAACTCAGCTGAGCTGCGGAGAGTGAACAAGGAGATCAGTCACCATCTTGACTCCACGTGTTCTTTGGAGCGGGGGAGGTAGGGAGCATTCAAGCTGTGCTCTTTTTTTCCCCAAGGCAATCAGAGTCAAGCTTTTCCTTCGCTCTTCCTAGCCACGTTTTTAAAAAAAATTAAAAAAATTTTTTTATAATAAGTAACACATTTTAAAGAAGGAAAGGAGAGACAGTCATCGAACCTGTTACAATCACTGCAGATTGTCCCCTGGACTAGACCTTCACCAGGCCTCTTAATTGAGATTTCTCTCAGTCTTGCGCTGAGATATCTCTTCTGCCAATGGCAGACACAACCACTGCCCAGACAGCGCAGGAATCCTCCATCAGCCCTCCTGGTCATAAGAGACCAAGATCATCCAACCAGGAGGCGGCAGGCAGGATCAAGGCCAAGGCAATATCTGGCAAAAGGTCTTCCAAGGCAGCAGATAAGGAGGCCAAACGGCGACACCAGGCTCTAGAAAAACAATTTTCTAGAGCTGAAAAGAGGCAAAACACAGCAGAAGACTGTCTAGTCCCACCTACTTACAAGGAGGAGGAAATATTTGGCCTGAGGAATCCTAGTCAGGATCCTCTGGAAACAGAGGCTGACGCACAGCAGGCATTCAGATCTCCCTTAGGCGAAAGGCCTGAAGGCCCGGGGACAGCATCATGTCCTTGTCTCTCAGACAATCAGGGAGCATTGTCATCAGAACACTTACAATCCCTGGTACCTCAGGCTGTCGCTTAGGCGATGGCCTCTTCAAGACATCATTGCTCAAGAGCCAGGTCTGTGGTTTCAAGAGGTCGTTCCCACCTCTCACAAGAGGAAGCTTCTGTGTACCAGGACTCAATTTCCCCACCTCAGTCCTCCAAAGGCAGGACGTCTCCTGCGGAGGACTATGAGCAAACGGATCAGGGGCTGTCAGAGGACGATGATATATCCCCAGACCATTTGTGGGTCTCTTTAACCCGACTCTATTCAAATCATTGTTTCACAAGACCAGCAGCACTGCAAAGATTGAGAGACTTTTGCTTCCTCAGGAGGGACCTTCAACTAGTCAGGTCACAAACAACAGGGTATTCTCACAGCCCACTTACACACAACAATTTATTCCCTGGCCCCCTCTCTTCTTTGATACAATTCAGAATAATCTGGGGGTACAGGGACGTTCCTCCCAATGGGGGGGACAGACAAGAGGCTGTTCAACATAGATCCGGCCTTATCGGAGGTAAAAGAGGTCCCGACAGTAGACAAACCTCTAGCTGCGCTTTTTTCTCCATCCACGGTAACCGGGGATGTGGCGGAGGCTCTGAAGTCAGAGGATAAGAAGGCGGATCTCACCTTCCGCAGGACACACCAGGCCTCGGCGTGGGCAATCAAGGCGGCCATTTCTACCTCCTTTTTTGCTAGGACTTCGTTACTCTGGCTGCGCCAACTCCAGGCGAGGACCTCCCCGGAGGAGGAGAGAACCCACCAGGACTTAAGAAGGTTAGTGGCGGCGGCAGAATTCATGGCAGATTCATCCTTACACGCAGCAAACTACTCTGCAAGGGCAATAGCATACAACACTGCTGCACGTAGATTACTATGGCTCAGACAGTGGCGAAGTGGCGGTTGGTGGCAGCGCCCTACAAGGGCAGCCTGCTTTTTGGTGAGGCCCTTAATCCTTATCTGATAGAAAACAAGGATAAACGCAATGTATTGGCCCACCTGTCAAGGAGAACGGAGAGGAGAGTCCCTACCCCCGCAGACCATCCTTTCGTTCTGAGGCAGGCCCAGTGCAAAATTCCTTTTCCCGTCCCTATCAGCCCAGGTCAGACCGACAGAGTGATAGAACCGGCAACAGGGACAGATTTAGGCAACAATTCCAGTCAAAGCGACCCTTTCGTGGAGCAGGGGGTTGTACCTTTCGCAGATCCAAGTGACGGCGGGGAGGGCTCTCCCATTGGTGGTAGGCTGGCTCTCTTCGCACACAAATGGCAAGCCACCACCACGGACCTTTGGGTCCTAAATACTGTCAGATTCGGCCTCTCACTGGAATTCATCTCCAAACCCCCAAAACGTTTCATCCCTTGCCCATTGCCAAGGGATCCGACCAAGAGGAAACTACTCAGGGAGGCCATCCAGCACCTTCTGGACATCCAGGCAATAGAATCAGTGCAGAAGGGGCAACAGAGACAGGGGTTCTACTCCATATTATTTTTAGTCCCAAAGAGTTCAGGAGAGTGGAGAGCAATTCTAGATCTAAAAAATCTGAACACCCACCTGGTATACAGGAAGTTCAAAATGCAGACTCTTCAGTCAATATTAGCAGGCGTCAGAAAGGGAGACCTCCTGACGTCCATAGATCTGACGGAGGCCTACCTTCACATCCACATCTTACTGGAACACCGAAAGTTTCTCAGGTTCTGCCTTGCAGGCCAGCATTTTCAATACAGAGCCTTTTCCTTTGGTCTTTCTTCGGCCCCCAGAGTATTCACAAAGGTTCTGGAGACTCTCGCCGCGCACCTGCGAACAATTCCGGTGCACATCCAGTGTTACCTGGACGACATTCTCATCCAGTCCTCATCAGTCCAGGCGGCGCAGTCAGATCAGGACCATGGGTTCTCAGTAAATTTTCAGAAGAGTCAAACGGCCCCATCGACCCGTCTTCTTCATCTGGGAGCTGTGATAGACACACTAAAGTGCGAGGTCTACCTCTCTTCAGGACCTTTAGGGCCTTTAGATCTGCGTCCAGGCGGCGCAGTCAGATCTAAAGGTCCTAAAGGCCCTTCAGGACCATGGGTTCTCAGTAAATTTTCAGAAGAGTCAAACGGCCCCATCGACCCGTCTTCTTCATCTGGGAGCTGTGATAGACACACTAAAGTGCAAGGTCTACCTCTCTCAAGAACGCCAAAGCAGCATTCGAACCCTGGTCAGGCTAATTCGAAGGAAGCGGACCACCACACTGGCCACACTCTCCCAATTGCTAGGCAAAATGATATCATGCATTGCAATCGTGCCGTGGGCATGGCTACACTCCAGGGACCTGCAGTGGTTCCTGCTCCCGTTTCAGAAAGTGGGAAACGGCGCCTCCAACCAAAGGGTAAGAGTACCACCAAGGGTTCTGAAATCGCTCAAGTGTTGGTTGTCCCCAGTGGTGGCAAAGGGACACATATTCAAGGAAACCACCAGAGTCATTCTGACCACGGACGCCAGCCTATTCGGTTGGGGAGTGCACCTACAATCACAATTGGCACAGGGCCAGTGGTCCAAAGAAGATCTAAGACACAACATAAACTGGTTAGAGCTCAGAGCCATATATCTGGCCCTCCGTCACTTTCACAACGCAGTGGCGGATCAGCACGTCCTAGTTCTCACAGACAACGTGGCGACCAAAGCCCACATCAACCAACGGCACGCGGTCCAGATCCCTCATGACCGAAGCCCAATCGCTGGAAACCTGGGCCGAGAACAACCTAGTCTCCCTCAGGGCCGAACACATATCAGGAGAAGCAAATCATCAGGCGGACTTTCTGAGCAGGGCAACGGTAGACCACTCAGAGTGGAGCCTGCACCCTACTCTCTTCAGGGAAGCATCAGAGAGGTTTGGCCACCCAGTGCTGGACTTATTTGCCAGCCCCAAGAATGCTCAGCTCCCGAGGTTCTTCTCCCGTTTTCCGTCACCGGGGGCGCAGAGAGCAGATGCGTTCCAGGGGCACTGGCCGGAGGGGTTGCTATACGCCTTCCCACTGCTTCCCCTGATACAAGCAACCATCAGAAAGATATTGCAGGAACAAGCAGAGGTGATACTCATTGCACCACACTGGCCAAGACGGCCGTGGTTTGCCGACCTCGTAAGTCTTTCTTCATCCCCACCATGGAGGATTCCACACGATCGAATTTCCCTCAGCCAGGGGGCTCTACTACATCCAGAGCCACAGTGGCTCCAATTAGCCGCCTGGCACTTGAACGGAGACTCCTAGAGGGGGACACCTATTCACAAAGAGTCATTAAGACAATCCAGGCCTCGAGAAGGCCTACAACTAACAGAATTTACGACTCCACATGGAAAAATTATTGCAGCTGGTGCGCAAGGCAGCAGCTGGACCACTTTAGTATTACTATTTCAAGAATCTTAGACTACTTAGGGAAGAGCCTGGATAGGGGCTTAGCACCCAACACAATTCATAGACAGGTGGCCGCCCTGTCCACCTTTCTTATATACGGCAACTCTGAACCACTAGCCAAGCACCCAGTGGTGCGATCCTTCATTAAGGGTGCAACAAACAACAGACCGCCCGTGGTCCACAGATATCCCTCCTGGGATCTATCTAAGGTCATACAGGCCATTACCTCTCCTCCATTTGAACCTGTCCGGACCTGCACATTACAATACTTGACCCTTAAGGTCGCATTTCTGGTCGCTGTTACTTCAGCAAGGCACATTTCAGAGTTGGCAGCACTATCAGTTAGAGAAGATCTCTGTACCTTCCACACAGACAGGGTGGTCCTACATCTGGACCCTTCCTTCATTCCCAAGGTCAATTCCCTATTCCACAGGGCACAGGAGGTGGTGCTACCAGATTTTTGTCCTCAGCCCTCCCATAAATTGGAGCACAAATGGCACACCTTAGACCAGTGATGGAGAACCTTTTAGAGACTGAGTGCCCAAACTGCAACCCAAAACCTACTTATGCATCGTCGAGTGCCGGGTGGGCATGGCCCATTGGGTGGGTGTGGCCCATTGGGTGGGTGTGGCTGCAGTGGTAACGGCAGACTGGGTGGGACTAAAAAGTTCAATCAATCAATTCCAACTTTGCAAGATCTTTTTTTTTCCCGCAAGAAGTTGAAATTGACTGATCG
Source organism: Protobothrops mucrosquamatus (assembly GCF_001527695.2). NCBI lineage: Eukaryota > Metazoa > Chordata > Lepidosauria > Squamata > Viperidae > Protobothrops > Protobothrops mucrosquamatus. The sequence goes on from NW_015386333.1 coordinate 2,494,249, forward strand.
AACCACCACACGGTGGCGGAGGCCAAAAGCAAAAAGGTTTTATAAAACCCAGCTGAAGGCCTAGGACTGGGGTGATGGCGTGCGTGCCCACAGAGAGGGCTCTGAGTGCCGCCTCTGGCACCCATGCCATAGGTTCGCCACCACTGCCTTAGACGTTCACAGGGTCTTAAGGCAATACATAAAGCGAACGGCACCATTCCGCAAATCGGAGGCCCTGTTCCTTTCCTTCCATCCGCACTCAAGGGGTTGAAGGGTCACAGCATCTACAATCGGCAGGTGGATTAGGAAGTACATAGCAGAGGCATACCAGGGGTAGTCACTAGCAGTTCCTAGACAAATCACTGCCCACTCCACTCGCAGCGCTGCAACATCAGCAGCGTGGGCAATTCACGCACCGATTGAGGAAATATGTAGGGCGGCGACATGGGGGTCGCCTTTCTCCTTTTTAAGACACTACAAGTTAGATAAGTTCGCATCGGCGGAGGCCTCATTTGGCAGGAGGGTTCTCCAATGCGTAGTATCAGAGAGTGGGACACAGGCCCAGACTGCTTCCCACCCACAGGGACAGTGAGGCTTTGGTACGTCCCATTGGTGGATTCTCCACTCGTCATGCTGGAGAAGGGGCGTTGTCTTACCTGAACGCCTTTTCTTAGCATGACGATGGAGAATCCACTCCCACCCTTAGGACCAGTCAGGTCCTGTGCGGGGAAAAGATTGAGCCAACACACGGAAACGTAGCCAACAGCTTCGCCTCAGTCGAGACTGGGAGGAGGAGGGCCCAGGAAGTGAGGCATGGCAAAATTGGCTCCCTTAGTCTACGGGCAGAAGACAAGCGTAACCCATTGGTGGATTCTCCATCGTCATGCTGAGAAAAGGCGTTCAGGTAAGACAACACCCCATTTCTAATAGTTGTTTTAACAATTTCAAGACACTCTATTTTGAGTTTGATTTAGCAATCTCTAAGGTACATGCTAACTTAACTTCTTAAATTGATGTAGCAATGTAACGAAAATCAATAATTCAATTCTATATGGCATTAAAATGTTAGAGTATTATATATTCCAAATATGGAATTAAATATTGTAATACTCAAATTTAATGGAACAATGGGTCCAGATATTTAAAAATGTGAAGTATACTTATATTTTAAATATGAAATAAATTCATCCAAACAAATATTGGATATTTCAAAGTTTGTTTAAAAATTCATGGACTTTAGATTTTTTTTAATGTAAGAAATTAAAATTTCTTTAACTCATATGAGTTTAGCTTTGACTATATATTATATAATTTTAGGAGGAATATAATTATAGGATATCAGTGCAATATTGAATTATATTCCTAAAAACATGGAATTTGTCATCTGATAAAGAGCTCTGGGTCATCAAGCTTGAGATATGGCATAAAGGATAATTTTACATAATTAGAAAGTTTTTTTCTTAATTTTTAGGATTGGAACCAGGATATGAGTTTATCATATTTTAAGAGTCTCTTATGTTCTAAAAATGAGAAGATGATATAATATGTTCTTATATGATCTGGATTTAATGATGAACATAATGATTAAAATTATTTTGTACAGGTTTTTATGGTTATATGAATCTTTTTTCCTGTTAATTGGATGCTTATTATGTTTATCTTACTATAATATACTTAAAGGTATTCTTTTCCTTTGGCATATAAATCTTTTAGTGATGTAGAACTTTTTTTTGTATTTCACTATATTTTTAAAAGCTTTCCATTCACCATCAGAATTTAATTATACATTATCTATAATATATAGTATTCCAGTGTATCCAATAGAAAACACTGATATAATTCAGATTTCTGATTAATATAAATTTTACATTTGATAGACAGGTTAGTTGGAAGTGAATTTATAAAAATGCTTTTTTAAGATAGATTATTACACAGTATGTAGAATCTTTGACCGGTTATATATTTAAGTTTTCTTTTCTTTTTTTTTAAACAGGTCATAGCAAATGACCGGAGCCCTTTAATGGGAAAAGTCCACTGGGAGAAAATGGTGAAGAAAGTGTCAAGATTTGGTATACGTACAGGCACTTTTAATTGTTCCAATGATCCCAGGTATGTTCTTTGAAATATTGTAGCCATTTAGAAGAAAAAGTAATGGGAAAAAGATTGTTTGATGATAAGTAATAGCCATCTATACTTTACCGGGATCAGATTTTGGACAATAAATTTCTCCAGGTTGCAGTATTCATTTTTATTATGAATCAAGCAAACTATCATTTATCTTTGAAACTATTCTGTACTTCAGAATATTGACTAAGTAACTTGGCTTTCAGCAAGGATTCTGATTTTTTCCAAAGCAAAATACAATAAGGATTATATGACATACTGTCATCTATCTGTGTATTACAGACATCATTATTCTATACATGAAGATATGACAGGTTAAAGATACGATCTTCTAAGAGATTGTGGGTGAAATCCAAAATAACAAAAATGGATGGCAGAGATTCTTGCTACTTCTTTATGCTTTGGGTGGAAACATTCAGAATTACTAGATTTTGGAATGGTCTCAGAGAGAGGAAGAGTTATTTTTCAGTTTTGGGGATATTATCAATACCAATTTTGAATTGTAAAAAAAGCAGTGTTTGTCTGTCATCATGCTACTAATTTAGTTCAGTTTTAATCAACTCTTAGAAGAAAATAAATATTACTTCATGGCTTATGGACCATTGTTCCCTCATTCAGTCTTCTTTGATCAGTTAATAATCCACTTTCTCTAATTCATTTTCCCTTGAAAACTTTCAATGAACAACAGTTTTGCACTCAATTCAGGCCCCATAATATATTTCCTGTGCTGTTCCAAAAGGTTGCTCTCATCCCAGTTACAGCTGACATCATTTCTTCAATGTCTTTATTCATACCCTTCTATAGCTGAGTCTGTTTGGGTTTGGGTGATTATATTCACCTTAAGTTTCTTTTCAAGAATCTATCTACCGTACCATAGTATTGTTTTTAATTCAGACATCTTGGTTTTGATGCCTGCTGCTGCCTTCCCTTCTCCTTTACTGTAGTCACTTGCTGCATTTCACCATAACCATACTTTCCAATTTCCCTATTTCTTGCTGTGCACCTTTCATTTCCTCTTCTTTATTCTCCTCCTCCTGTTGTCTTTGTCAACTCCCTATAATACTTCCTTAATGCCTTGTTCTGAATCCTTGTTGCCATGTCTTCTATTATTATTTCTCATACCACCTTTTCTTTTCTCTGAACTATTTGCAGATCTGCTTTACTCAATTCAGTCATGCTATTCTCAATAATATTTTAAACCATAGTTTAACCAATAATCCTTTCCTAGTAATTTTCCAATTTTCTTTCAGTCCATTTTCCAAAGCTGTCCAAACTTTGTTTCAATTAATATGAAATAGAAAACTGACAGGAACCTATTTGCAAAACCAAAACTTAATTTCTATATTTATGATATATTTCACTTTTTAAAGCAGCTCAAATAAAGTAATTTTGTTTTTGAAAATAGACATTTGCCAAGTTGTCACAGACAACAGTCCTACTCTTCATTTCATAGCAGAATTACTCACAACTCACAATTAAGTGAATTCAGGAATTCTGAGATCATTTTTTTGTGGGGTTTTCTCCAGTTCTGTTGAAATGACTATTAATGGGCTCCTGCATGTATTAGAAATGTTAAATTATATATTAATACAGATTATTATTAATTATTAATACTCTACCATTAATCTATAAGAAGTATTTTTTAAATTACTATTTAGTTTAACTGAATGTTTTCTTTGTAGATACTGCAGAAGAAGAGGTTGGGTAAGGTCCACATTAATTATGTCAGTTCCACAAACAAGTACATCCAAAGGGAAAGTAATGCTTAAAGAATATAGTGGACGTAAAATAGAAACAGAACATATTTTCAAATGGATAACAGCCCATGCTGCTTCACGAATCAAAACAATATTCAAATCAGAACACTTGAAAGAAGAATGGAATAAAGGTTACCAGTACAGAGTGAAAATATATTTGTTTGCTAAATTAGACCAGCCTCCAGCTTTCTTCTCTGCACTAAGTGTGAAATTTACTGGCAGAGTTGAGTTTATTTTTGTGAATGTAGAAAACTGGGACAACAAGAGTCACATCACAGAAATGGGCATCTATAAGACACCATCTTATATTCTTAGAACTCCTGAAGGTATTTACAAGTATGGAAATAATACTGGTGAATTTATATCCCTTCATGCTATGGACTCCTTCTTGCGATCTTTACAACCTGAAGTTAATGATTTATTTGTTTTAAGTTTAGTCTTAGTTAATTTGATGGCATGGATGGACTTATTTATCACCCAAGGTGCTACTATAAAGCGCTTTGTTATTCTTATAAGCACTTTAGGGACTTATAATTCTCTTTTAATCATTTCCTGGCTACCAGTTCTGGGATTTTTGCAATTACCTTATTTAGATAGTTTCTACGAATATAGTTTAAAACTGTTCCGTTACTCTAATACAACAACCCTTGCTTCCTGGGTAAGAGCTGACTGGATGTTCTACTCATCACACCCTGCCTTGTTCCTCAGCACGTATCTGGGACATGGTTTATTAATTGATTATTTTGAGAAAAAAAGACGACATAATAACAGTGATGAAATAAATGCCAATAACTTAGAGTGGCTGTCAAGCCTTTGGGAGTGGTACACTAGTTATCTATTCCATCCAATCACATCTTTTCAGCATTTCCCCTTTGAATCTGATTGGGATGAAGACCCAGATCTCTTTCTTGATCGCTTAGCTTTCCCTGATTTGTGGCTTCATCCTCTGATACCAACTGATTATATCAAAAATTTACCTATATGGCGATTTAAATGTTTTGATGGACACTCAGAAGAGGAAATGATGGAATTCTCCCAAAGTGAAAATGACTCAGATAGTGAATGCAAAGAGGTTCCAAATAATGATAAAGAGTTATTTGAGGATGAGAGAAGAACCCATCTAAATCCTTGTGAAGGAGAAACTTTTTGCAGTGCTGAGACCTGTTCATGTGCCAAAGCCAAGTCATATGGATCATACAGTACTAGAGATGATTTGGAGCCTGATTGGTCAGCTTGGCCAGCTGGCATGCTGCACTGTACTGAATGTGTTGTATGTCTAGAAAATTTCATAAATGAGTGTCTGTTAATGGGCTTACCGTGTGGCCATGTCTTTCACCAGAATTGCATTGTGATGTGGCTAGTAGGGGGGCGACACTGCTGTCCTGTCTGTAGATGGGCATCTTATAAGAAAAAGAAGCCATATGTACATCATCAGCTTTTATCAAATCACACCCTGTCTTAATTGTATACTAGTAATGTTCCTTTGTAACTTCTTCTGTATTACTGCTTGCCATTTAAATGTTAGTCACAAACAGACCGCATGGTTTGAAGTTTTAGTTTAAATGTTAGTGCAGTGAAGTAAAATAAACATGATGCTAATGTTGATGACAGAATCATTTGGTTGCCTTGTATGTTGAAATAATGAATACGTGTTTGTACAGTTATAGTTTTCCTTTACAACGTTTGAACATTTAAATTAATATTCATTTTTGTTTGCATTCCTTGCAAGCACAAAACCAGATGTTTGTCAACAAAAGTATACTTCTGCAAGTGTTTTAATATAAGATTTGGGTGAACAGACATTTTAACAAAAAATAATTGTTTTATTTATGTTTCTTTTAGAGTTTGTTCAGCATACCTCTGTTGAATAATGTATTATTTGTGAGTATACATTTAAAAACAAATTCATAAAAATAAATTATTTTAAAAGAGTAATAATTTTCAATATTAATCATTTTAACATTTTTGTGTTAAATTGCTGTTTATATGCTAGCCTTTCTGCAAAATAAAAATAAAAAATGGAACTCTACTTCCCAGACAAATCTTTAATCTCCAGCCATTTTCAAACTATTATTCGTTAAACAGTCATGTTCTTCTCATGTATACCAAATAAAGCTTATTCCATCGTTTTTATTTAAATGTTTTATCTGAAGTTGACTCCTGAAAAATGGGGAGTCGGATAAGCAAATCTCTTGCCATAATTGATAGAAATTGTTATTCAGAATTCACCCCTTTCTGATGTCTCATTTCTAGCATTTTCTTCTACAGCATTGTCACCTAGCATCAAATTTGACATGTTGTTTGCCAGATAAAAGCTTTATCCCTATGCTGACATCTGTAAGCTTGTATTTTATTGTTCATAGCTGGTAGGTTATAATCTTTTTCTTCTCCATTATAGCTGAAAATCAATAAAACATGAATTTAAAAGTGGTTTACATTTCAAGTATAGAGATTAGTCACAAGAGGCTTTTTATCATGGAAAGAAGTACTGAATTCACAGACCATTTGAAGGCATGGGTGGCTTAAGTATGGTTTGCTGAATAAATTGATATTTTATTATAATCTTTGATCAGCATTCCTGAATAAATCACAATTGGCTGGCTTCGTAGGCTAAGCTACAGGTATACAAACTAAAGCTGCACAGATATTTGTGGCTTTCAAAACTGTTGAACCCAGGCAGCCCCAAATCTCTAAAAACTGCTACCAAATTTGGTTCTTCTTCCCTATACTAATGTTAATTATCAAACTATTTTTTAAAAACAGATTTAGTTTTTTTTGGAAGAATGTTAAATGTGTGTTCAGAATTGCCTAACAAATCAGAGGTGCAGAGCAGAGGTTACTAGTTCAAACAAGTCTCTTGCTTCACTTCACATCCCCTGCTTAGTAGCTACCTGTAAGTTTCTTAAACTTTCCAATTGTTATCCAACCCCCCATCCTATCCTGCAGTGAGAATTGTAGTGGTTTTTCTCTTTGGCAAATAACATTTGTTCAGAGGGGAAACAAAACCCTCAAATCCATAAGGACAGTATCTTTTTATTGTGGCAGAGTAAGGATTGACAAAGGGGATTGCACAATTTATGCCAGTATACTTTTATGTTTACTCAAGCATTGAAGGATAGTCTTTAATGTAGATTCCTAAAAAACCTCTGGTTGCTCTATTCACTTGCCTAACAATGCATTGTTAATTTTATTTTTGATGAAAAGGACTTTCATCCTTTCCACTCTGCAAATCTTTTATTTCCATTGATCTGAACTACTGAAGAACCATGGAAAAATGTCGTTTCGTGGTGATCATCTCTAAGCTATCCTGGATATGGTAGAATAAAAATCTCTCTTTCTTCTCCATAACGAAAAAGAGATAAAGTGCTAGTATCTTGCTTCCAAATCCATGTTCTGATTGTTAGTTGTTGCTATGAGCAAGATCTGCAAAATCAATTAGTCAACTTTCCTTTTGAAAGTTTTGTGAAATAATAGGCAATAAAAGGGAAATAGAGAAACAGGGAGGCAGAGTAATACAAGATCTCTCTGCAGTAGAAAAATGAACTACCCTGAAGTTACACAGAGGTACAGGACAACAAAAGAGACAAAATATCAAAGAACCAGGAAAAATGACTTATGAATAGTGTTGCTAATGTCAGTTTGCAGTGATTTAAAGCTGGAGGTGTTTCTAAACTCTTGCTAAATCTTCCAATTTGTACAAATTCAGTCTATTATCCCTAAACTTCAGCCTTCAAGGTGCAACGGCTAGAAGAAAGTGTTTTGTTATTTTGAATATAAAATCTTGGAAATCAAAGAAAACTGAAATACTAGCTGCAGTGAAGAGCAAGCTAAGCCGAAAAGCTGCCCTTTCATGGCATGAATTTGATTCCATATGATGATTTACTGTGTCATCTGAAGACAAATTCACCACCATATTTTATTATTCTAGTAGACATTTTGGGGTGTTTTGAATCAATGTCTGAGTGTGGTCGATTTGATTGGATGGGAATTTGGTAATCCAGACAGTTCTGCCCTGTTCCATATGGCTTCTGGTGGTAAAGAATTAATAAAAATACAGATTTCCAGAGGAAGAAATGGAACTGAAGAGGGCTCTGCAAAAGATAGAGCTGATAACTGCAATAAAGACTGAAGAACCAGTGAGTCCATTGGCTTTCCAGATAAAGGATAGCACCAGAGATCTGCTACAAATCCTCTAGAGTCAGTTGCTCCTTGCAAAACAGCAATCTATGGAGGGTTTTCAGCACTGGGAGATGAGGGAATAGTCATTGTCCTCAAACTCTGATCAGCACTCTTAAAAGGACACTATTATATTCACATATTTCTTCTTCTAGTCACTTTCAAAAATTACTTATTACTACTTTTCATCTGTTAAGGAACCTTTGGAACAAGAAGTTTGAAAATACCAGGTGACTCTGCTTTCAATTTTTAATGAAAGAAAATTTTAACTACAAGCTTAAGAACTTTAAAAAGTAAACAGCAAAAGGTTGATTAAAACTTTGATTTTAGAAAGCATCAAACAAACTAAGAAATAAGATTTTACAATTATAAAGAATCATTCCTGGTGAAAAATCCTACCGTTTTGAATAAAAAATATAATTTTAAAAACTGGACACAAGGAAACCAAAGATTTTGATTAAAGCAGAACACACAAACCTGATTAACAGCTACATAATGGCACAAAATATTCTAACATTGGTAATATTGAAAGATACTTTAGAAAAAACAAATTTACATCAATAATGTCAACAGTGATACTGCTTTTATAGATAGACTGTCTAAAAGATGTTATGGAAGAGGAATATGTTTTACCTGAGAAAAAAGACACTGACTGGAAAGTAGAATTACCAATGACAGGAAACAAAAATGAAAAAAAAAAGGTTACGCTGGACATAACAAAATAAACTGGCTCATATTTTAATAATTAAAAGGAATATACAAACTTTAAACCAACAAAATAACCCAGATAATTTTTATATATTGGGTTTACAAAAGAGACTTATTGTAGAATCTTTGAGATGGGACAAAAAATGACATTATTTCAAAATATTAAACATTAAAATTCTTAGAAGTAAAAGGAATGACCATAAATTTGGCTTATCTCATAGTTAAACTAGATACTTTATTATTTCTTGTAACTTAATAAACCAGGACTGAAATAATGCTTTATAAATTTATTTATAGAGAAGAGGTGGGATACGGGAAGAAGAGGTCATTTGTTGTAATTTACCAAGAGGTGAAAAGTCACTAAAAATGTTTATACTTCTTGTGATAAAGTTTGGAAGTCACTTTTTTATATTTTTCTTTGTATTTTTTCTTTTCCCTTGGCACCTTTGACTTTTCTATTTTTTCTTTCTTTTAGTTTGTATTAGTTTTTACTACTTTGAAAAATAAAAAATACCATTCTTTAATACATCTAACATATCCTGTGATTTTTTTTTCTCATCAATTTTATTTTAAATTTACATATCACATTCAGATCTTTTTTTTCCGACCCTGTAGTCCCTTAATTCAGGGTACAGTCAGGACGATTGGATGGAGCTGAGCATTTACTGGCCAGGAGTTGACAGCAGATATTTTTCTTCATGCCCTAGGAGAGAAACATCCTCCACTACCTAGGATTGAACTCTCAACCTTCTGAGTGGGAGGCGAGCATCTTCATCACGAGGCCGCCATGCTGCTCATTGCCCATTCAGATTTTATTTCTTGTAAATATATTTGTTTTTTTTTTTAAAGTTTCCATACAGGTTATGGAAGCACAAAGCTAAAGAATATTAAATGCTGGAGTTTTACTGAGTGAAGTTGGATACCATTATATATATCTAATGTTTTCAGAACATATGATATATGAACTGGGTAGTCATATCAATCTATTTAATAAATAACATACTTTGTGTCAGGCCCCATGAAACATTCCCGTGACGCTGCCATTCAGTTGGGAGGGGGGAGGCTTTGTTCTGTTGGGAGGAGGATGTTGTGGGCTCTGGGATGTTTCCTCTGCTTTGTTCTTTCAATCTTTGATGTATCTCTTTAGGTGTTAAAGGGGGGAGGAATGTGCCTGGGGCCATCTGCCTTATCTCTACTTTGCTGGGAAGAAGATGCAATGCCTGGGAACAGTGCTTTACTTTATCCATCTTTCAGCTTCCAGTTCCCATAACAACTTCACACCTGTGAATTGGCTGGAAATGGACTGGACAGTTGGGCAGTTGGGAGAGGTTTGAAGACTGGGGTTTTAATGCAACAGTTCGGTTCGCGCAGGAAATATTCAGATCTTGCCTTGCTTTTCTGCTTTCACTGCCTCTCAATAAAAGTTCCTTTTAAACCGATGCCAGTTTCAAGAGTTCTGCCTTCTTGGGAATGATAACTGAGGCAGGTCCTTATACTTTGTCATAAAAAACTTCCGTTTTACGACCCAGTAATCCTTCATGATTTATTGAAAAAAATCATTATTCACTAGATCACATAAGATGATAAGCCACAGCCTGCTTTCATCTGGTCTCCAACTGACACATAAGATATCCTTATGTTACTTTTTTTTATTCTGACACATTTTTGACCAAGGATTCAAACCGACTCACTTGGTGGGGTGAGGCAATATTATTTATCAAAGAAAAGTTTATATGTGCATGCAGGACATCACCGTTTGTGTGACAACTAATTTTAGTTTTCTGCAAGCCCAGGGCTCATGAATAGCATTTAAGAGAGCCGTGAGGAACAACAGATATTCACTGAACCCAATCATACTAATCTGGTATGCTTGATCAGGGTCAGACCTGGGTTGCAAAAATTCAAACCAGCAACAATAAGCTGATAAACCCAAAACACATGGGTGGTTTTTTTTAAAAGTCTGGAGACAGCTGACCAAATAAATCACTGGACGGGAGAAATCTCCTTCACATGGGTACCTTTATTGTTGCGTAGCAGGAAAGGGTTGCTTTTCTCAAAAGAGGAATCTCCAGCAAAGCACGAAGGCACTGACTAACCAATTACACCTTGAGGTAGAAATAATGTTAATTAATTACCTTCTGAGGTAGAGAGGAGAGGGCTTTGCTCTCTGTAGTCCGCAAATCTCACAATGTCTTATATGGAATGTAACTACCTCATGCCTATTCAGCAAAGACTTACAAACTTTCTCTGCCTCCTGTTTACATGCCATTATACAGGTTTTACAAAGGAAATACTCTTCCATTTCTTGTATCTCAGAGCTGCGGAAACTTTTTTGCTGTCATCTATCGATTGTTGTGATTAGCATTTCATAGGATCTGAAAATCCTATCAGATGAGCCCTTCCCCCTAAATTGCTGTATTAACTCGTCTCGTTGACTACAACATCCTGAACCGCCTGCAGTTTGAAAAGACTAACACAAAGAAGTTTTTCCCTCCGTTTTTCTCGCAGAAAGGGGATGAGATGGGGGGGGGGGGGTATCCTGCTATTGCTAACATTAAAATACGCCTTTCTTCCTGGTCTTCTATTTGTATTGGAAAAGCGAAGAATCGCTATCGAAGACCATCGCTCTACACTTTTTATATCTCTATAGTTTACTCCACTTCCTGTTTGTCCCGTAGAAAGAGCTGCCGGGACCGGAAGCCGGAAAAACCGAGTTAGAACTGTTGGAGATGGGCTTGTTTGGGAAGACGCCAGAAAAGCCGCCCAAAGAACTGGTAATGGTCGTGGGAGAGAAGTTCAGGGGATCAAAGGTGGGACTGGATGGGCCGAAAGAGGAGGATGAACAGCGGGAAGGCTGAAGGGCAGGCAGCCGGTCCTGGTGAAGGAATGTGTCTAGTTGTGATTGTCGCTGTCGGGCAAACCCGTCGCCTGTTTTAATTCACTTCTCTATAAGAGCAGCGGAGTCATTTCCCCACATTTCCCCGTGTGAGCCTTAGTGAATTTGGACAGGAAGGGGCGACTGTCCAGGTTCATCCTCCCACAGCGTAGCTCTTGTACATTTATTAAAAAGTAATTTGGAACCAGGATTGCTTGCATTATTTACTGAAAAGAAACTTCTCGTTTCCGTATGCTTCCTCAGGTCAGGAACATACGGTACATTTCATATCCTCTGTTTGGTAAAGGACCAGACAAGTGCAAATAAAGCAATTGCCTAGGCTCGTGCAACACTATGCTTTAAAATATTTATTTTGGTGTATTGAGATTCATGGAATCCAATAAATTTTGACTTAGTGTCAAAATTTGTAAAGTAAAGCTCCAAGTGATTGTTCTACTTCACATATATACTTGGAATATATGCCTAAAGTATAATCCTTCTGATCTGATAAGCAGATGCAAATGTTTAAGCTACACTGAGAGAGAACTCCATTATAAAGTGGTATTATTATTTATGTGATTATGCCTCAGAGAACAGCTTTTCAGTATTTGTGATCTCAGAATCAAAGATTGGTCCCTGAGAAACTCTTGCTGGATTTCATCTTAATAGCCTTGCATGGGGAACAAGAGCTTTATTGCTGCCTTCTATGAGGGCAATTTGGAAATAAACCTCAGTTTGGTTATCAATGACAGACACTCGCAGGTACAGAACTTTTATTATACACATAGAAAGCTACAATATTACATTACTTTTTGACATAATTGCCATTCCCAATTGAGGCACTTGTTATAACGTCTTACAAGGTTTGAAATTCCTTAGTAGTAGTCGCTCGGTGCCAAATCTGGGCTATAGGGGGTGTGTGATCAAAAACATCCCAACGGAACTGCTTCAAAAGTTCTTGGGTGCATCTAGTGATGTGCGGGCAAGCATTATCGTGAACCAACATCACACCAGGTTAGCATGCCTGACGCTTGTTATGGATGGCTTGTCTGAGTTTTCATAACATTTCACAGTAGACTTCTGAATTAATGGTTGAACCACGCTCCATGAACTTCACTAGCAGTACTCTTTTGACATCTTCACATTTGACGGGGTTTTCTATGGCACCACTTCTGGTGTGGTGTTGGTTCACGATAATGCTTGCCCGCACACCACTAGATGCACCCAAGAACTTTTGAAGCAGTTCTGTTGGGAAATTTTTGATCACACACACCTTCATAGCCCAGATTTGGTGCCGAGCGACTACTACTAAAAAATTTCAAACCTTGTAAGACATTATGACAGGTGCCTCAATTTGAATAGCGATAATGTCGAAAAGTAATGTAATGTTGTAGTTTTCTAATGTGTATAATAAAAGTTCTGTATCTGCGAGTGTCTTTCATTGATAATTAAATGGAGGTTTATTTCCAAATTGCCCTCATATAAAGATATCTCTCTTCAGACATTTAGCCTATAATTCCCCTCATTTCTCAAATGATTGTAATAAAAATATGGGGAAGGACCAAGTTTGGAGAAGGTTGCCTGAGTGGAAAAAGTTCCCTGAATAACAAAATTTCATTAATTTTGAGCTCAATCTCTGAAACCTATTTCTAATATTTATATCTTCAGGTCAATGAGTGGTCACTGAAAATACGGAAAGAAATGAGGGTGATTGATAGACAAATTAGAGGTCTGTATTCCCACACTTTTTTTAATGAAAGTGTAACATGTTAATAAACTATTTCTAATTTGTTTAGTGTTATAAAATTGTTGCTCACATTTCTGCAATAATAATTAACTTTAGGTTATCTGTTGTGAGTTCATCTTACATATGTTTTATCCTAGAGTAATTAAATTATTTTACATAGCTGCCCTGATTCCAGTGCAACTGGAACCCAGTTAAGCACAACTTGCATTCAAGTGATTCAATTAAATTCCTAACTAGCCATGATCATGCCCATTGTTATATTCTTCAAGACATATATTAGATATTGGTGGCCATTAAGTTCTTCCAAAATAAGCTAAAATATGTGTCAATAAATTCTTGGAAAATATATTTTGAAAAATTCAAGTTAGATTTTACAGCTGGATATTAAGACTGAGAGACCATGAGAAATGTGGTTAAGATTGGACTAGGACCAGTTCCAAGCCTACTTAACCATATAAAATTATTTTATTTCAGCCTAACAGATTCATTATTAAGAGGGTGAAATAAAGAGAAATCCCCATGTAAGCTATCTTGAACTCCTGGAAAAGATTGAATATATTTCTTAACAAGCCAGCAAACATTGTTACTAAATCCCATATTCTTAAAAAGATTAAAGAGGATTTTTTTATGTGAAAGAATATAAGAAAGGATGTTCAGTGTTAATGTAAATCTTGTTGCTGGAGTACACGTTGGTGACAAGAAAATCTCACTTGTTCTTTCCATGTTAATGTGATATCAGGAAACATTCTTCTTTAAAATCCTGAGATAAACCCTTTTAAACCCTGCTTATATTTTTCCTTGAATTTAGATATTCAGAGAGAAGAAGAAAAGGTAAAAAGATCAATTAAAGATGCTGCAAAAAAGGGGCAAAAAGATGTGTGTGTTGTCCTGGCCAAGGAAATGATCCGTTCACGCAAGGCTGTGAGTAAACTGTATGCTTCCAGGGCCCACATGAATTCAGCCCTGATGGGGATGAAAAATCAACTAGGTAAGGTTATTTTGGGGGTCAACAATGAGGCCCTCACATATAGATATTAATAAAATACATTAATTAAAATGCAATAGGCAGCTTAATATACAGACTAACAAAACAAATAATAAAAATAATTATTTTTGAATAAAAAATATTCCTAAATTATGTACACATGTGCTTCCTGCATCAGTCACCTTATTGGAGAGATGGGCTGTATGTAAATTTAATAAATAAATATTACGATCCCACTTGGTCTACCCTGCTTTCACGTTATTAACTGGATTTTTGAAAAGGGACACACACATTTAGAAGGGACTAATCAGTTTCAAGTTATTTATGCTGAAATGCAATGGTGTGATCTGCATATTATCTCTTTCTCTGTACAATCAGAATAATGCTTTTGAAAGAAGTCTTTAACCTTAGTTAAGCAATAAAGAATAAAGATCATGGATTACACTATGAAAACATGAAATTTGGTAAATTCTATGGACTAATTCAGAGTACTGATTTTTCTCTCAGTTGGGCAGGAAGGAAGTTGAATAACATTTTAAAAATTATTCAAGGGAAGTTGATTTTTTTTTCCATTTGCAAGTTATCCATGTTCTCTTTTTAAAAGATGTTTTTCCAAAATTTTTAATGTTAGTTTGTCATACTGGAATTCAGAACGGTTTTGTTTTCTAGATTATACAATTTGGAAAGTTAAGAAAGTTAGACTAAGCACAATCAGAAAGACAGCACTTCTAGTCCATAATGTGGCATGATTTTTTAATTTAATACACTTATATCACTTTCTACTAAAAAGTTAAGCTATTATTAAAAATCAGCTTTACAATTCAAAAGAATAAGTTAAAACAACACTTAAATATTATACCACAGTTGGAATATTCAAAATAAAATCAGCAAGATAAACATCAATAAATAACAAAATGTAAACCAGTTATTAAAAGTAACACCAATGTGAACATTCTATTGAAACACATGGGAGAATAAAAATGTCTTTAACACTGAAAAGACAGTAAGGATGGTACCAAACATAATTAATGAGAGCATTCTAGTTTTGGAGGAGGATTATCACTAAAAGGCCCACATCCAACATTTTGAGCAGACCTATTAGAGGGGAACTGCCTGCTCTCCTTTGGTAGGCAGCTCTTTTACTCCATCTGCTCAATTACCCATCCAGACACTTAGCAACCACAACTGAGAGAAGTGGGATTGCAGACGTTGAATGAAATGATCATGTAATGACCACTTAATGCCATTTTGCTTAACAACTGAAATTATAGTATCAATTTTGTTCATAGGTCAAGGATTATCTGTAGTTAGATTATTGCTGTCCAATTAAGAAAGTCTTAGTAATGATGAATTTAATCATTTGGTCATATCAAGGGTTTTGTACATTTCTAGTTTGGCCACAATCTAAAAGACTCCAAATCACTTGTAGAAACTTCTTTGACTGACACTGCAAGAATCTGGTGGTAAAGAAAAAAAACAAAAGATTTTCTTATCTCCATTGCTACCACAAATTAGGCTCCATAATGAACTTGTTCTGGTATTTGATTAGATTTGAGATGATTTTCCTCTAATAAAGGAGAATATTTGTAGCTGTTGAAATAAGTTCTTGGTGCTCTCTGAGCTTGATTGTTTTTAAAGAGCCATTTAATTACTCAAACTAGGTAACATAATCAGTGCTAGCAAGGAGTGGGGTTTGTTCTTAGCTAGTTTATTAATGAAACATCTGCATAAAATAACCAAGCTCAGAGAACACCGAGGACCCATTATTTTCTTTCACCTGCATTCTTGCTGTCTTCCAATGTGCTTAGCTGAAATGTGCACCAGAGACTTGAGTATACTCCACATGTGGAAAAAGAAGCAGCCCAATTAACATCCTCAGGCAACTTGGTATCAAAAAATAGATCCATTTGGATCTGAAATGTACAGTGAGGGAAAATATTATTTGACCCCCTGCTGATTTTGTACGTTTGCACACTGACAAAAAATGATCAGTCTATAATTTTAATGGTAGGTTTATTTCAGCAGTGAGAAACATAATAACAACAAAAAAATCAAGAAAAATGCATTTCAAACAAGTTATAAATTGGTTTGCATTTTAATGAGTGAAATAAGTATTTGATTTCTGGCTCCCAGGTTCTTTTATACAGGTAATGAGCTGAGATTAGGAGCACTCTCTTAAAGGGAGTGCTCCTAATCTCAGCTTGTTATCTGTATAAAAGACACCTTTTATACAGAAGGTATAGAAGTAATCAATCAGATTCCAAACTCTCCACTATGACCAAGACCAAAGAGCTGTCCAAGGATGTCAGGGACAAGACTGTAGACCTACAGAATGCTGGAATGGACTACAAGACTGTTGCCAAGCAGCTTGGTAAGAAGGTGACAACAGTTGGTGCAATTATTTGCAAATGGAAGAAACACAAAATAACAGTCTCCCTTGGTCTGGGGTTCCATGCAAGATCTCATCTCACGGAGTTTCAATGATCATGAGAACAATGAGGAATCAGCCTAGAACTACAACGGAGGATCTTGTCAATGATCTCAAGGCAGCTGGGACCATTGTCACCAAGAAAAAAATTGGTAACACGCTATGCCGTGAAGGACTTAAATCCAGCAGCACCCGCAAGGTCCCCCTGCTCAAGAAAACACATGTACAGGCCTGTCTGAAGTTTGCCAATGAACATCTGAATGATTCAGAGGAGAACTGGGTGAAAGCGTTGTGGTCAGATGAGACCAAAATCGAGGTCTTTGGCATCAACTCAACTTGCCGTGTTTGGAGGAGGAGGAATGCTGCCTATGACCCCAAGAACACCATCACCACCTTCAAACATGGAGGTGGAAACATTATGCTTTGGGGGTGTTTTTCTGCTAAGGAGACAGAACAACTTCACCGCATCAAAGGGATGATGGACGGGGCCATGTATCATTAAATCTTGGGTGAGAATCTCCTTCCTTCAGCCAGGGCATTGAAAATGGGTCGTGGATGGGTATTCCAGCATGCAATGACCCAAAACACACAGCCAAGGCAACAAAGGAGTGGCTCAAGAAGAAGCACATTAAGGTCCTGGAGTGGCCTAGCCAGTCTCCAGACCTTAACCCCATAGAAAATCTATGGAGGGAGTTGAAGGTTTGAGGTGCCAAATGTCAGCCTCGAAACCTTAATGACTTGGAGAGGATCTGCAAAGAGGAGTGGGACAAAATTCCTCCCGAGATGTGTGCAAACCTGGTGGCCAACTACAAGAAACGTCTAATCTCTGTGATTGCCAACAAGGGTTGTGCCACCAAGTACTAAGTCATGTTTTGTGAAGGGGTCAAATACTTATTTCACTCATTAAAATGCAAACCAATTTATAACTTTTTTGAAATGTGTTTTTCTGGATTTTTTTGTTGTTATTCTGTCCCTCACTGTTAAAATAAACCTACCATTACAATTATAGACTGATCATTTCTTTGTCAGTGGGCAAACATACAAAATCAGCAGGGGATCAAATAACTTTTCCCTCACTGTACTACTTTCTGTTTAAAAAGAATTCTAGGTTGCAAAATAGCATGTAGTATTTTTGGAAATTACAAATTCTTCTTGCTTAAAAACCCATCTACTGATACAATAAACTTAACACTGCTCATTTATTGATAGTTAACTATTTTAGTTGTGAAAAACATTGAATGTTACTAAAAGGGCAAAATAAACCAAATTTAGCACTTTACAGTTGTTATAGTTGTTTGCATTACTGTCTGTATGGAATATTGTTTTACCTTAAAGTATGATAGAACAATTGGAAAAAGCCTGGAATTTTAGACACATGATGTTCATATTCATTCTTATGGGTTTTTATAAAGTTAAGCTATGAGAAAAAATACTAGTATTTTGTGACCTTGACTATCTTCACTCCCCTCTGAATTAAATAAGAAGGTTTAACTGGGGGGTGGCCATGACAGTCTTGAGGCCAAAGACGCTCTTCCACTGATCTCAGCTTGATTTAAAACCTTCCATGCATTCTCTTGGCAGCCGTCCTGAGAGTAGCTGGTTCCCTGCAAAAGAGCACAGAAGTCATGAAAGCTATGCAAAATCTAGTAAAAATCCCTGAAATACAGGCTACAATGAGAGAGCTATCCAAAGAAATGATGAAGGTGAGATTAAAAGTTTATTAAAGTATAATGAGTGTATCATTTACACATTTAACATGTAACAAACTATATGAGAGATGCAAATAGATTTCAAATATGGATTCTCTGTTTGTGTCTCCTGATTTCATGTTCTCACCTGCCCTTTTCCTTTGTAGATTTAAAATCAGCTCAGAGCAAATGCTTGCCATACATTCCAGTCCATTGAATTGGTGAAGTTAGTTTGGTATAGTTAGATCTTTTAAAGGTGTGATTGGGAGGATTGGTTTCTTATTATCATGTACATATAAATAATATTATGATCTAATTTCTGCACATCCTTTAGGCAGGTATCATAGAAGAAATGCTAGAGGACACTTTTGAAAGTATGGAAGACCAAGAAGAAATGGAAGAGGAAGCAGAGATAGAGATTGACAAAATTTTGTTTGAAATTACTGCTGGTGAGTGGGGGCATAAATGTCCACATAGCTTTACAGGTAATCCTCGAGTTACGAATGTAATGGAGCTTGCCAATTACATTCATAACCTGAGGATTTGTAGGAATGAATCATGTTACTTGAACGTGATCACTCCCTGCTTTTGCCCATGCATTCGCTAATCGAACGCAGGTCATTAAGTGCATGAGATATGGGGAAGACCGTGGGGAGGCTAGTGCTCCCGACCACCAAGGCCTCCTCCAACCCACTTAAATATCTCATGTTTCCCCCTCTTCCCCATCCTGTCCTACCGGGTCACTTATCTTATGTAGATCTCGATGATCAAGGGAGCTGTCTCCTCTCCAGCCTCTCTGCCATGGTTTCGCCTTGAGCAAAGGCTTGCCAAGGCCTGCAGGGACGAGAGATCGCGTCCCTATAGGCTTCAGTGGAGTTTGCAAAAAGGAGGGTTTCACGTGTTCCTCTGGGCTTTCACTTATGGTGGTAAAGGCTTTGAGGAAAGGCCTTTGCCACCGTAAACAGAGGCCTGGAGGCACAAATGCAGCCCTCCCGGCTTCCATTCTTGGTAGCAAAGGCTTTTTGCAAAGATGGATCTGAGCTTCAGTGCTTCAGGCCTTCCCTCTGTTCGCAAAGCCTTTTGCTGCACCTTTCATCCAGGCCTCCTTTTGTAGAGAACAGAGGCCTAAAATACCGTGAAATCATGTGAGATCGGTAGCACGAGATGTAGCACTACTGATCTTGCATGATCTTGAGGTACTTTAGGCTTCTATTCTCTGCGAATGCACTGAAGGCCTGAAGCACCGAAGCAGGCCAAGAAATCGAAGGCTCGCTAGATCTTTGCAAGGTGAGTATGCACAGGCCCAGTGCCTGTGGAGACCCAGCGGTGGGGGAGAAAATAGGGTGAATGTTGCAGTTCCTCTGCGGTCGTTCATAATTTATTACGTTTATTATATTATTTCTTACATACATGGTAATTGTATGGATGCCAGAAACTGTTTTGTGAGGGAACAGGTTGAACATTATTCACTGCTCCAATTATCAATTATCATGCTGTGTTTTCTCTAACTCAGGTGGTAAGATTGTCAGAATTTTGTAACATTGAGATTTCAGCCTTTTAAAACTAGAAACAGACTGTATTCCTTTAATACATATACAATTTCAACTTCATTTTGACATAATATGTTCTAATATGAATTTATTCCCAAAAGAAATTTTACATCCTTTATTGACAAGCTGTAGTACTAAAAAAATAAGGAGTAGGAAAATATATTCCAAACAAGACATTTTTATTAAAGCCATGTAACAAATAAAAGTAGGCAAAAACAGCTGCTTAAATTAATTGAGTCATTTCAATAAGAATCATACTTTCTCTTGGGTTTCTCAAGTCCTCGTTTAAGGACTTCAACTCCTATGTTGGCTGGAAAATTTTGGGAAATGAAATCTGCATATCTTAAGGTAGCCCAGATTAAGAAACACTAATCTAGAGGCTTCTTTAAACTATGTGTTATGAGGAGTATTTTACAACATAAACATCATAAAAATTACATATAATCTCCTATACAAGTAAAATACGTAGAAAATAATTTTTATTTTATCTTTATAGCCTGAGCTGCATGAATAGCACTATGCTTTTAATGTTGCTAAATATTTTTATATTATTTTTCTAGGTTTTTCTTGGCAATGAAGCATTTTCCTTGTGGAAATTCTTTGTTTCCTATTTGCTTCCCGTCATGGTCTAGCTCTGTCTTGGTTGTGGAGTTCTTGTTGCTCTCTGTTTGGTTGTTTTCTTATGGATGTTTCATTACTCAACAATGTAACAACTTCAGTGCTAGGAAGGAATGGGGTTTGCTCTCTGTTTATATGAGATGGCTTGTTTTGTTTGTGTTGGTGGGAGTGCTGTTTTCTTCTTGGTAGTTCATTAATTAGGCTATTGTTTACTGTTTGACTGTTAGTCTATTATTAATCCTGATGTTAATACCTGCTTATCAGGGTGATTGTAATCAACTATCAGAACAACAATCAGGCAAGAAAACAACCAAGCTCAGAAAGCATCAATGATTCCACACTTCACTCTATTTGTTCTGGTTTTCGGATGTTCTTTTCTGTCTTTATAATATTCTTCCTCTTAATATTTAGGTCCTTGCCAGTTTGTTGGGATATAAGGGGCTTCTTTAGGGAACCAGTGACCATGTTTTTTCTACTAAATTTTTCCAAGCTTCTTGGCTCAAATGCTCATGCCATCTTTATACCATTTGGTTATTTGAACAGTTGGACTCATCCCAAGATACCTTTAAATTTTAATTTTGCAGAGTGATAGGCAGTGTTTTTAGAATGAATTCATCATCATTGGTTCCTTTTCTTGAGTGCATTGGCAACAGCAAGATTTTTCCAATGAATCCTATCCGCATATAATGAATTAATTAATTTGAAATCTATTCTCAACTCCCAAAGCTATATCATGCAGAAAGAGTTGTTGATGGCAGGCTATTGTTCTAAAGCACGGCTTTTCAACCAGTGGTACGGGTACCACCTGTGGTACATTGGCACATGGCAGGTGGTACGCGACCATCCTAGAAAAGTGGTAGCGGGGGAAGGGAACAAGCTGAACCGGTGACAGCATCGCACAAGCCTGAGCAAGAAATGGCTGGAGCTGCAGGGCTGTCAGGGCTCAGCGGAAGCGCCAGGATCAGCGCCAGGCTCCAGCTGGAGCTCGGCACTTATCCTGGTGCTTCTGCTGAGCCCTGAAGAAGCGCCAATCAGCTGGAATGTTGCAGCATCTCCAGGGTCTTGTGATTTACATTCAGATGCTTGGCAAATGATTCATGTGCCCCAGGGTCATGTGAAGTGACCAAAACCTGCTGCAACCACCCAGCAGATGGGGGGGGGGATAAAAACCAAACACCCCCCCACCCCACCCCCACTGCCAATCCTCAACAGAAATGCTCACAACAATGAAAACCTCGGACAGGAGGAAAAGCGCGGCGGGCAGGCAAGTGTCTTGCTGGGCTGTGGCTTGGGGGGGCACTTGTTTCAGTGCCATTGTAACTTCGAACAGTCACTAAGTGAACTGTTGTAAGTCGAGGACTACCTGTACTTTATCACTTTTGGGTCATCAAGTTTTTGACACCTTGCTAGGCGACTGGTGGTACTTGGATATTGCCATATCCTAAAAATGGTACAATGGGTGAAAAGGTTGAAAAGCCCTGTTCTAAAGATTAAAATTGATGAACTGAGTTGTACTCAGAACAAATTGTGTTAATAGGGGGAGGGGGAATGACAGCTTTCAATAAAACAGGTAGTTCTAACTGTTGGTTATGAAGTTTTTATTATGTTTAATCAGATTTTTACAAGGCTTTCATGCATAATTTTAGCTATTATCTAAAGTGCCTTAGATTGTTTTGCCTGAACATTTAAGTCCCCTACTTTCTGTGGGTTGCTGATAGCTCCCAAATGTATCTACTGTAGGGAGGGGGGGCAATACTTGCATTGAACCTGGTCCATTTGAGGCTGATATTACCTTTTGAACAATATTTAAAACAAGCACTATACAGGAAGGGATTTTTTTAGATTTTTTTTATCCCACCCTTATTGTTTTTATAAATAAATCAAGGTAGTGAACATACTCCTTTCTCCTTTCCTCACAACAACCCTGTGAGGTGGGTTGGACTGAAAGTGAGTGACTGGACCGAACACATCCAGTTAGTTTTCTATGTCTAAGGCAGGACTAGAAGTCACTGTTTCCTGATTTCTAGCTACATGCCTTAACCATTAGATCAAACTAGTTTTAAGATGATCCTTTCTATATTGCAGTGTTTCTTTTTGTTGCTCAGCTGCTTGCTTTGATTTATTTCTGCAGGAGCATTGGGCAAAGCACCTAGTAAGGTTACAGATGCCCTTCCAGAGCAGGAGCCTGAAGGGGCCACAGCAGCTGTTGTAGATGATGAAGAGGAAGATATTGAAGCCATGCAGTCAAGATTAGCTACACTTCGTAGCTAAAAGGAAACAGTTGCATAGCTGGATTCATCTCGCCATAGGCAATTCTGTCATGCCTTTATAATGTAAATCTTCCTACAGACGTTTTTCCTGTATATATTCTATTTTTTGTGCGCTTATGTTCAGAAATATTTTTTTTAACCCTTTTTGCCATATCAATGTATGTCAGGTCAAAACATCTCTGACACAATAAAGAGAATCTAGTATATTGTCAAACAAAATAAAATACGTATGATTTACCTATGATTTCCTCAAATTCATTTTTTTAGTTTGAACATACCACAGTAGCACTATACAGACTTTTAAAGCACTAACTGGATTTTAATAAACAGCTTTTAATGCTTATTACAGTCTCAGGTGAGAATAATAAAAGAACGGTAATAGTTCATTACAAATAAATAATGCAATTGAAAATTGGTTGACTCCTTCTTCTTTGTGACAGCCCCTCAAATATTGGAACACTGCTATCATGTCACCACTAGTCATTTTCACTAGACTAGCCAGACCCAATTCCTGCAACCATTCTTCATATGTTTTAGCTTCCATCCCCCTAATCATCTTTGTGGCTCTTCTCTGCATTCTTTTCAGAGTCTGAATATCTTTTTATATTCTGATGGCCAAAACTGGATGCAGTATTCCAAGTATGGTCCTACCAAGGCATTATAAAATGGTATTAACACTTCATGTGATCTTGATTCTATCCCTCTGTTAATACAGAGAGACAGAATTTTGATTTACTCGGGATACTTTGGGGGGGGCTTTAGTTGGTTTGTGTAGTATGCTGATTCATTTACAATATATAGTTGTATGTTGTAGCCTGGTTCTGCATCTGGAGTGGCTAATGGCCCTTTTATAAAATTAGGATCCTTGGTTGTCACTTGACCACTTACTACCCTGCTGTTTGGATATGGAACTCTCTTCAGGCAAGCTGGCTGGACTTTAATGACTTGTTTTTTCTACTGTGTGTACATTTATTTGCTCTTTATTTGTTTCATAAATTTCTCAGGAAAGCTTGAAATCTGTGTGTGACCTGAGATAGGATAGAAGGATCTAAGAGGCTATCAAGTCCAATCTCCTGCACACTGCAATGTTTCTGAAATCAATTGTTTGTTAGAATTTTCACACAGGATTATTGGTGAAACATTTCCATCCATTTAATAAAATAGGAATCCATATCTACTCATCACTGCTTAAGAAATTAATTTGGATCATATCAAAAGTTTTTCAGCAAGTAAAGATAACAGCAGAGCAGAGTTAATTCTATTTCTTTTTTTCAAACTTTTTTTTATTAATTTTCTATTATTACATTTGATTAGTGCTTAGTAGTTGTTGTCTGGGTTAGTTTGTTTGCTTGGTTCACCTTTATGAAGGTAGCAGTTTCCCAGGATCACATGACCGTTTGTGACCTTTTCTATTGGCTTCCCACGAGCAAGTCAGTGGGGAAGCTGGCAGGGAAAGTCAAAATTTGCTCCAGTAATTCACTTGCGCCCTCGCCTTCCTAGTAGCAACCAGCCCCAGTGTCACCAACTTCATGCTTCACATATCCAAGTCCACCCAGTGGCAGGTATTTCTTACCCCATCATGCTCATGGATCACCCATGCAATCTGCACTGCCTGGCAGCAGCCACCACCAGCATCACTGGTTGTGATTGCAATGTTCTGCAGTCATGTGACAGCGATTTACAATGATTTTGCTGGCTTCTACTGTAGCTTTTTTGGCCTGCAAAAAATTATCATAGGAATGGATGGACTTGCTTTATGACCACCATATTCATTTACGTCCATCACAAAAAAAGGTCATAAAATTGAGCTGGTCAAGTTGGATGCCTTGACTTATGACAGTCATGACTGATGACAGAAATTCCAGGTTCTGTTATAATTCATTAAGTCAAAAACTACCTGTAGTAAAAACTGATTTCTTGTGAAAGCATGATTTCACCATGGAAACCCTGAGCAACTGTATTTGCATTTGTATTAGTTGCTTTCTATTTGGAGGATCTTCATTCAACCTTTTTCCTAGAGAGGCAGTACATATGATTAAATATTTATGATTTGCAATTGTAAAATAAAATACAGTTGTTTTCTTACCAACTGCTAGGTGAAGAAGAAATACTTGGAAATTATTACTTCCATGTAGCCCTTCCCTAAATCATCATACTTCATCTTGATTGGGCAATTGGGGCTTTAGTTGGCTAACAAAAATAGTATATTGGA
Source organism: Protobothrops mucrosquamatus (assembly GCF_001527695.2). Lineage (NCBI taxonomy): Eukaryota > Metazoa > Chordata > Lepidosauria > Squamata > Viperidae > Protobothrops > Protobothrops mucrosquamatus. Next base: position 2,519,366 of record NW_015386333.1, read on the forward strand.
GGTAGTTCTGAAATTGGTGGCTATAGTCATTTATGAATTTTGGGAGGAATGATCGCAGCAGATAAGAGGAGCTCTGTACTGGCAGATCAGAACCCACCTTTCAGATAGCCTATGAAATTTGCAAACTAAATAAAAAACATTTTCTGTCCAACCTATTGAAGGTTTTTCAAAGAATAAAGGCAACTAATAAGCAATTAATCAAATCATTGAATACAAACAATGCTAGTGTGTAAATGCTATAATTACATAACTGATGTTTTCATTAACAAAACTGTAAATGCTAAAGAAAAAAATTAGCAAAGGAATAAATTGGAATTAGACCCAGAGAAAAAAAGATCTGCCAAGGCCCTTCCAGATCTCGCCCAGGCAAAATTCTCCATATGCTCACTACCGGATAGTTATGTCGCCTAACCCAGTGTTTCTCAATCTCAGCAGCTGGGAAATTCTGGGAGTTGATGCCCACACCTTAATGTTGCTGAGATTGAAAAATAATCCTAACCGATGCAACCCGCGATCATGTAACCAGAGATGTCCTGACCGCGCCCAGCCGACAGATTTGGCGTGGCTTCAGCGTGGCGGCAGGACGAAGGCTATAGGATAGCCGCTTGTTTTACTGTTTCTCCCCGGGCGCTACGGCTGAGTGAGAAATCATCGCCGGCAAGACAGACCGGGAAAACACCTTTCCAAAGCCTGCACCGGGACGCACGGCGCTCGACTGCTTCTGCTTTGGATTCCAGCCACCGCCACTGCCAGACGGAGGTGCGCAGGAATTGGAAAAGAAATGGGATGACTCAGCGACCGCCTTCCCCCCCCCCCCCCCCCCCCCCCCCGGATCAGATTGGAGAGTGGTTCATCCCCGACTTGGTGTTCTTTGTAGCTGCCCGACTGAAGGGCCGCGGAAGACCGAAGACGGCAGCTTCGGAGACAGAAGCGTTAGAGAAGTGCTCTCTCTTGAAGATCGGGAGACTAGCGTCGGCGTCGAAGGAAAGGGGTCTTAAAGCCAGCAGAAGCAATAGGAGCCGTCCCACGAAGTGGGCGTTCGCCATGGCAGAGGCCATGGAAGACTCCAAGCCCTGCTTGGCCGAAATTTTATGAAAGCCGGGTCCGGACTTGAAGGAAAATCTCTTGGGATCCGAGTTTCTCCAAACACACATACTTCGTCGGTTGTGGGAAAAGTGGGTGTATGTTTGGTGAGGGTATACGGAAGTTTCGGCTAGGCCCGTTGGAATATCACACACACCAAACGGAACACGGAATGCTTCAGAGACTCAGATGGACATCTCAGACACTAAACAAATACTATACAATTCATATACATTATGATATAATTACAATCATGATAAAAACAATACTTGTAATATTATCATATACAGTATTTACAACCCACGGCTCTGCCGTCTGATTTTTCTAATAAGATTTACAACAGGATAGTCCCATCCCTAAGACTTTTTGCACCTCTCTCCTGAGGATTGCACAAGCAAAACTTGGGGGTGGAAGTCTATAATAAAAGGAACATCACATCTGGCAGCAGATTGCCCAGTGCCTGGAGGAATAATGCTGAAGCTTAGCTGGCACCCTGGAGACTATGTTTATTAAAGGAACGTCTCATTTTTTCTCAAATTTCCTCGGGAGTTTTGAGATCAAGTTATAAGTGCTCTCAGAAAATGACTATTATCTAGCCTTGGGCATGAGCAAGTGTGTTTTTCTGTGTGAGTGTAAGTGTATTTTCCAATTTTTAAGCAGCTGCCAGAGAAAGTATGGGCAGTCACACTATGCCTAGTTGTTAGAAGGCAAAATGATGAGCTTGTTCCCTGTCATTCCATGTAATCTTCATTTTTAATAAAACAATTCATGCCACTCACATGATTAATTTCCTACCTACTAACCACATGGCTTTTTCCCCCTCCTAAAATGGTGGTAAGGTTGTACCATGAACCTGCTATCTCTTTCTTTTATAGACAGATATGCATGCTGGAGCTTCAGAAGTAATGGTTGCAGGTACTAAAATAGTTTTTGGTATAATGCTGAATTCAGGCAGAGAGAAAACAAGCACATTTTACTGCAGCGACTATGAATGATTATGAAAATAACTTCAATAACAACAATGCACAGACTATGAGGTATACTCTTGGCATCAAAAGATGGAAACAAGAAGAGAGGGGAAATCGTAGGAGGAAAAAAGTCACTATCTGAAGCTATGGATGGTTAGCCAGCTTTGAAAGTGATCCATAAGTGCAATTTTTATACTTTACAATTGCTTGGTAAATGCTGTACCCTTACAATGCCTTGGTAAACTATGACCTAGCATAAAAATCTCAACCAACACGTGCCCTTAGCGATTCTACTACTGGAGTTACCTCTGAGAAGTATGTAATAGCAACCTCCATGTGTAGCTGAAAAATGTGTAGGTGGTAAACGGTGAAGTTCGTTCAAAAAACCATGCTTAAGACAACTTATAGCTTTCTATAATGTTGATGATTGTCTCAGTCGGGCATATCAATTGCTTCGGAATGGCCACGTGCTGCAGTCATGAAAGCAAAGGGGCTGCTTGTTTTCGTTGCCCATCTCCAATTCGGGCAAAGGGTGGTAATCTTAAGATCGACCACTTGAGCGATGCGCCTTTTCTCAGAGGAAGAGGCATAGCAGAGGGACAGACAGAGATCCCGAGAACAGGTGCTAAAGCTGTCCCAGCCTTGAGGGCGAGGTTAGGATCCCACATCTGAGCGAGTGCCTGCTACTGTTTCCGGCCGCTCCCTAGTGAGGCTGCGCGCTAGATGCCGAATGGCTGAGACGCCTGCTCTGCTTATTCTAGCGACTGCGGACGGACCGACTCGAGCCCGGGAAAAATCCTATCCCCGTCTTGCTGTCACCCAAGTCCTGCCGCGCCATGGTTTCCTGGATCATCTCCAGACTAGTGGTGTGAGTACCAACTTTGGGTGGGTCTCGACCTGCGGTTTTCCCCGAAGAGCGGTCTTTGCACAGTGAAAGCAGCCTTAGTGGTGCCTTCGGGGTCTGCCCATTTGTGTGCCCATGTAGTTTCCACCGAATGCGACGGCTAATAATATCTGCTCAGGCACACCAGCCATCTAAATTTAGCAGTTCGTGCGCTGTTGCCTGTCCCTGATTTTCTTGTAGAGCAGCAGTCGAGATCTGCGTGAGACTTAAAGCAGATTGTTTTAGTCGAGCGAAATGTGTACTATAAATGGGTTGAAATAGTGACTGACTATCCTTACCTTAGATTTAGCCATATACGCAGAAAGAGATAGGGATCCGTTTGAAGCTGCAACAGAAGAAGGCGGCTTTTCGGTATTCCCTTTGGCAAATGCAACCGGGTATAGGGAGAGGGGAAAAGAAGGGAAAAACGAGGCTTGAAAAAGGGCAGGGAAAATCGCCGCTTTGTTATTAGAAATAGCTACCGTATTTCTGTCTCACCTGCCAGAGGGCGCTATCTGGAACGGTCCTTGAGTGATGGGAGTGGGCGGGGGGGGGAGTCTTAATTTTTCTCTTGTAAATTAGTGCTCACTTTACAAATGCATTAGGTTTTCTCCCTTAACAGAAAAGAACCGATCTCGAGGACGCCTAAATTTAGGAGGAGAAATTGAAGGGCGTCGACTTTTGGGGGGGTTTTTTGGGGGGGCGGCGGCGGCTGCTATTTCACGGAAGGTGGGAGATACAGGAATTTTGGGCATTCTCTCTGGGAAACAAACAATAGAAACCATTTCCATAGAACCGTCTAAAACTAAGGCTTTCTTAGGAGAGATAGGCAGCAGGAAAAAAAAGGGAAAAGAATTTGTGCTCCTAAAACGTAAAAAAACAACAAAAAAAAAACCGAGAGCCAATTTTTCTTGTATGTTTCTTTTTGAATGGAAGTCTTCCTAGAGCTTACTGAAATTCTGAGGACTCTTTGATGTTGGAGGTCCAATGCCTTTGTTTGTTTGTTTGTTTGTTTGTTTGTTTGTTTGTTTGAACTAGATTGGTTGAGCACCTCCCTCAACCTGATATCCTTCCAATGTGTCTGGGCCATAAATGCTAGCTGGGGTGATGGGAGTTGGAGTCCAACTCACCTGAAGGGCCTGGGGAAGATTAGTGGAATTAGCTGTCTTCAATAGACCCAGTCACTGCCCAGCAGTTTCAAAGATAGGAGGATGGTGAGATTGTCTTTTTACTTCCTCTCTGAAAAAGTCAAGAGCCTTTCAATGACACACCATACATTTTAGTGACAAAGCATTCCAAAGGCTGCAGAAAAGAAGCTGGCAAGCTCTATTGATACATCTGCAGCTGCTACTTTCTGTGGTTGGATGTTCATTTTATAGCTGTTTTTTAAACAATAGGAGTGTTTTGCTGATCTATGGTTTAAGCAATGTGATGACATTTCAGTTGTTGTTGCTGCAAATCTGTTTTTTTCCATTTCCCTCCTTTCCCCCAAATTTTACATAGTCTTGCTGCTTAATTTTACAATTCTATTTCTGCATCTTTTTTCATAGTTTAATATACTTTCTGGTTTGATTTTTTTTAAAAAACTCAGGCTCACTTTACAACATCTGGAAGATGTACATTAGTGGGGCTGTTTTTCCCCTTACAGGAAGGCTGTTTGAAAACACATGAGTTGATAATGGAGTTCGGAGAAACAAAGGCAAATCGAAGAAATATTGTAATCATGAGATCTTTCCTATATGTAGGGATGAAGGAGCAATATATGTAATTATCATTCTTCGTTAGATACAATTTACTGAAAGAAAATGTATCCTTTTTTGAGACATAACATTAGGACTTAGAAGAGTAAAAATGTGAGGCATTATCTTGATTATGCAAAATAGCTTGGATGTATAAGAACAATGCAGGGCAATCTTTTTTACTTCAAAGGTCTTTTATCAGGTTCCTGCAAATAGGGAGGAGCATACAGTATAGCATTTGCCCAAATGTGAGTCTGCATAAATTTACCTTCCTCCTCCTGAGCATCTTACAGATATGTGGACGTCAACTCCCAAAATGTAATGGCTGTACTGGTTGGAGCATTTTGAGACCGAAGTGACACTTTATAGATTAAGTCAGATGAACCCTGCCACATTTTATTTTCTTAAGAATTTTCAGTATCTCATAATGTACAAAAATTAGTGAGTATTTGGAGGCAATATCACTTTCATTGTTAGAATAGATCATTAATCTATTGCTGCCACAATATACTTATATAAAAATAGAAACTTCATCAGTCAAATGATGCACCTTCCTCCTCCTATTTTCCACACAGAAGCAATCCTGTAATGTGGATTGGGCTGAGAAAGAGTGACTGGCCCATAATTTCCCACCTGGCTTTCATGGCTAAGGCGGGACTTGAACACACAGTCTCACATTTTTTAGCCTGGTGCCTTAACCATTAGATCAAACTGGTCCTCTGTTTAGAAAATATTTTTATTTAGAGAATATTTAGAGAATATTCTCTATTTAGCTTTATTTCTCTATGTTTTCTCTCTCTCTATTTTTTTTTAAAATGTTTTCTTCTTGATATGCACGTGTTCAGGTCATGCATTTTAGTGTCATACTTGCCTGCAACAGCATTCAGTGGTGGATGGGAGATTAAAATAGTGGAAAGAGAAAGAGGTGAGTTGAAGCCTTCTTTTGCATTCAAAGTCTGGTGGAAATATTTCTCTCTCAACCAATAACTCTAACCTGGGGGGGGGGGGAAAGAGATGGAAAGGGGGTATTATTTGTTTTGAAATAGTTGCACTCACAACATCAGGACAGGGCAGGTCGATTTCAAATATGCTATGTGATTGAAGCATTTGAATGTGTAGTGTACCTCCTATTTCTCAGAGCTATGTTACAGAAAGGAGTAGGAGAAATAAAGATATGTCAATTTTGACAATTCTGATAACTACCTTCTTTCTGAAAGAAACTTTGTATTATATTTGGGGAAAAGACAATATCTCAAAGATGCTTTTTTCTACAAAAGGCAACTGGACTGTTTTTTCCTTGAGGAAGAAAAATAAAACATTTCACTTCTCATTCAAGAAGTTTCATCAGTTCCATTCCTCCACCATCAGAACTGATGAAGCTTCTTGGATGAGAAGCAAAACATTTTCTTCTTCCTCCTCAAGGAAAAAAACAGTCCAGTTGCCTTTTGTAGAAAAAAGCACCTTTGAGACAACTATGACCTGGATGACTGAGAATCTCACAGACACTTTAAAGTGCCCCAGCTTTGTATGCAAAAGCTCCTGGGTTCTATTCTTGGTGATTCTAAGTAGACATGGATGAGGGCTGTATTCCACAGTAAGTTTTGCTGAATTTCTCCCAACTTTGAGATACCATATAAGCAATATTTTAAAAAAAGGAAAGAGGAAACCCCCTATGCTATTAGGAAAATTGCAAGAAAAATTATCAGGGAAAGTTCAAATAAATATATGTACTTTAAGACAAGAAAAATATAAAATTTTAGCAATTTGAGGCAGTTAAAATTCATAAGCCTTTGTTTTTATGCAAGGAGGACCAATATTGGCAGATGCTCTTATCTTTTTAAAATGTAATTTTTATTAAGAATTTTAATTACAATAGTTAAAATTAATACAAACTAAACTTAAATGGATGGAGAGAAAGAATAAAAATTGCAGGAAAAAAGAAAAGACAAATATTCTTAGTTATCTTATCGGATAAAAGTTGTTTGGCATCTGTCATTCCTTCATTAACATAGAAGTAGAAATAATTACTGGCAATATTGTTGATATCTTCTGGCTCCATTTCTCAAAGATTTCATCTAATATTTCTAATTTTTGTTTCATTTTGTAAGTCTCATTATTAACTGACATCAGACTTGTATTTCTTTTGTTATACTTATAGTTTTTATTCACCTCTAGTGTCGAGTTTCTAAAATCATCACTTGTCTTTTGTTATGAATTGCAATTGCCATTATAACTAAAATAAGCTGGTTCCCTACGAGAAACTGTTTAATGTTTACCAAAATCTTATGGTAAAAAGCAATATTCCAAATTTACCTGGATCCTTATCCATTTATAACTTTCTTAGATTAAAACCTATTTAATAATGTAATTAATATAAAACATATTTAACAAATACCCTTTTGTTGTTTATTACAAATTCTTTAAGCTCTTAAGCTTGTAGTTAATTTTTTTTCTGTTCAATTGAAGACTGAATTCATGCAATAAAGATTTTTCAAACCTGTCATTCCAAAGGTTTCTAATAGCTTTAGAATAATTAATAGGCAATTTCTGAAAGTGATTAGAAAACAAGGTTTGTGAATTAAGTGTTCTTTAAAAGTCTGCCATGATTGCGAGTAAGATGGCTGATCCTTTCATGTCCTTGTGCTCAAACCTGCAGAAATGAGGCAGATATATCTCTTTTTGAGGATGCTGGTAGTATAAGGTGATCAACCGTCCTCCTTTAGGGAGGACAGTCCTCCTTTTGTGAGTTCTGTCCTCCCTCGAAAAGTGTCCTCCTACATGTCCTCCTTTTCGATATTTGAAGACTAATCTGCAGGGCTTTTTTTCTCTCTCCTAGAACGCTCAGAACGGCGTTCCGGCACCTTTTTTTGATGGTTTTTTTCCAACTTTTGCATGAGCTGTGCTACTCCCCCTATTGGCTTTCGAAAGCCAATAGGAATTGCTCCTGAGCGCGCCAAAACACCCGGCCGGCAAACTTTGCACGTGCAAGTTGTCTGCAGCGAAGGTGAATTGGCAGGAACTTTGCACCCCTCCCTGCTACCCAACTACACCATCTCCTAGTTCAGGGGTCGGCAACCTAAAATGGTGAAAGAGCCACTTGGACCCGTTTCCCTCACAAAAAAAAAACACCTGGGAGCCGCAAAATGCGTGCGTGCGCGCGCGCATGCGCGCGCATGCACACACACGTAACGGGGCTTGATTCTAAATTGAGTGCACTGGCCAAAAAGTGAGGTAAAAATATGGTAAATGAATGCAACAGCACAAGATGAAAGCTCCGCTGTGATTTGTGTTCCCCCGTAACCATGGAGATAATGCCCCGACTCTTCTCTCCCATGGAATCGCCCCCGCTCGCTTCACCCAATCAACAGTCCCTGCGTGACCCCTCCCACAAAAGAGTCGGTTAACAGCCGAGCGTGAGGGATCCTTCCACCCATAGAATGCTTAGGGGGCTTAGTTATCGGTTTTAAATGTTTTAAATTTAACCGATTTTTAGGAGAATTCTCAGCTTCTTAAGGAGCTGATCTTGGGCGGCAGTTATGTGTGGGTTAAACGGGCGCAACTGACTTGAAGCCTCAGCATCGGCTTGTAATGTTGCCAACGACGGACTCCCTCATTTTCTCAGTGGCTTCAGT
>NW_015386333.1:2529376-2536236 GCF_001527695.2 Protobothrops mucrosquamatus
GGGGCGCGGCTGCCCGGGCCAAGGAAGGCGCCACCGGTGGGGCAGGGTGGTGGAGAGCCCCGTGGCAGCAAGCGGAGGACGGCAAAGGGCCGCGGCTGCTCGGGCCGAGGTGGGGCCGGGCAGCGAAGGGGCGCGGCTGCCTGGGCCAAGGAAGGCGCCACCGGTGGGGCAGGGTGGTGGAGAGCCCCGCGGCAGCAAGTGGAGGACGGCAAAGGGCCGCGGCTGCTCGGGCCGAGGTGGGGCCGGGCGGCGAAGTGGCGCGGCTGCCCGGGCCGAGGAAGGTGCCACCGGTGGGGCAGGGTGGTGGAGAGCCCCGCGGCAGCGGCAGCAGCGGGAGGATAGCCAAGAGGCACCATGCAGCAGGTGGGGAAAGGGCTGGGCAGGCGCCGCGGGGGAATCTCTCGACTCACGAGACGGCCGAAAGGCGCGGGCGGAGTGGGGAAGCTACCGAGACCCAAGGCAACCCCCCTCCAACTAACAGAGGCAGAGGCGGCAGCAGAGCAGGGCGAGGGGAGACCCACCGGGAAGGGAAGAGGCATCCCTAGACTGGCTCCTTACCCAGATTCTGCCGCCTTTCCAGCAATCCTTCTGGCTCTTCCTCCGCTGCCACCACGTGCAGTCCAAAGAAGGAAAGAGGTTTGTGGGCAGTCCCACAAACCAAAGAAGTTCAACCAATCAATTCAAACTTCGTGAGAAGTTTGAATTGATTGGTTGAATTTTTTTTAGCCCTACTTTTTTTTCCCCGGACTGCAAATGGTGGCTGAGGACAGGGAGCCGCAGGAGACGGCTGAAAGAGCCGCATGCGGCTCCGGAGCCGCGGGTTGCTGACCCGTGTCCTAGTTAGTCCCGAAGATACCTGGAGGAGACTAACTTCCATTTAGGGATGGAAAAATCAAAAAAGAGAAAATGCCATTTCAACGATAAATTGAATAAGGAATTTCCATTCATCACATCAAAGAAGGATAACATTGTTTTCTGCAATATTTGCAGCGGAGAATTTTGTATTGCAGTTGGGGGCAGAGCAGCTATTACGAAACACTTGACCACCAAGAAACATAAGCAATCATCAGATGCATCTAGTTTTTTTAAAACTTCAAAGTATTCTGAAGATGAAAAACAGTTAGCTGCAATGGAGGGAACATTTGCATTCCATACCATACCATAATTCACAATCAAAGTTTTATAGTATGGATTGTACAACTAAATTACTGAAAAAGTTTCACGATGCTAAATTTTCATGCGCCAGGACAAAATGCGAGGCTATTATTAAATCAGTATTTAAAAATTACTGTGACAAAATACTTACAGAAGACTTGGAAACTGCAGTATTTGTAACAGTTTTATCTGATGCATCCAATCATAATGAAACTAAATTGTATCCAACACTAGTAAGATATTTTAATGCTACCAAGGGCATTCAAGTAAAAATTTTAAATGTAGAATCCATTGAGGGCGAAACTGCTGAAATTTTGTCAAACCATCTATACAGAGTAATAAATGAAAACAATTTGAAATTCAAAGTTGTTGCACTAACAGCTAATAATACAAACACAAATTTTGGTGGGTGAAGACACAAAGGGGTGAATAATGTGTATGTAAAATTACAAGATTTACTCCAAAAGAAAATACTAGGAATAGGTTGTAATGCACATATTTTGTCAAATGCAATCAACACGGTGTCATGTGCCATGCCAATTGATGTAGAAGTAATAATAACTACAATTTATTTGTATTTTAGTCTTTTTACTATTTGTGTGGCTACTTTAAAACAATTTTGTGAAGAAGCGAATGTTCAATATAAAAAACTTTTAGGATATTCAAAAGTTAGATGCTGTAGTAATCAGTGCTCAGTCATTGCAGGATGGAAATATGGCTGACTGCCTTCGCAGCATTTATTCTTTATACAGTATACAGGTATTCCAAATGGCATAAAGTAAGATGACATCAGCATAGTAACAGCATTTCTATTGGTGAAACCCCTTGCCAATCCTTAAGAATATACAAGCTAGGAGGCCCCAAACAGGGAGCCGTTTTCTACCACATCCTGTTGATGTAACCTAGCTAATATCATGTGAACCAGGTGATATCATGTACTAGCCTGGGGTAGTTTCCCACATTGCCATGGTGATGTGAATGGATGAGATCATGTAGAGAGAAGAGGCACACAGGAGTTGGAAGGGCAGTTTGCTGCTCACGACCTCTACCTGGCCCCTATATCTACAAGATGGCTTGCTCTAACACCTGCTATAGAGTGTGTTCTACAATTATTTGAGCCTCTCCGTTCATATTTTTTAAGTTTAGACAAATGTCCTAAAATCCTGGAATCATTTTTCAATAATGAAATATCTGAGATATTAATGTATTTTGTATATAATCAAGCATCTATTTTTCACAAAACGATTCAAAAGATTGAAGGTGAACATTTCAGCTACAGAAGTTAGTCTTATTTTGAATGACTTTATCCTTCAATATAAAACTCGTTTTGAAGAAAAATTTCTTCTTTTAGTTATAAAAAGAAAATTGTCAGACTTAGAGGAATCAAATCCGGGCATAACGGAAAAGTTTATCAAAGAAGTGCAGAATTTTTACCAAACATGTTTTCAATATATCGAAGAATGGTCTGAAACAAACATCACAGAAATAACAGTTTTCAATGGTGTTTTTTTACTTCATCGCAAGTATATTGGGCAGATATTGAATCTTGTGTTGAGTTTTTATCTAAAGAAATGCCAGACATTAAAATAGACGACAATTGTCTCTTTGAAAAAATTAGAAGACTGAATGTATTTTTAAATTCTGAAAAATTAATACAATGGGAAAATAAACACATTGAAATTGATAAAAGATGGGTGGAAATATTCAGACATTTCAAAAATGAACATATTCCATGTGAAAATTTATTTATTCTTGTTCAATTTACATTGTGCTGCCCTGGAACTAATGCAGCAGTTGAAAGGGTTTTTTCAATTGCTAATGATTTTTGGAAAAGTGAGAAATCGAGATTGAATGTTGATACTCTAGCTGCAGCACTTGCCGTAAAATTCAATATGAAGGATATTTCTTGTTCAGATATTTCCAATATATTGTTAGAAGATGATACATTGACAAAAATAATCATTCACTGGAAAAGTACTCATTTAAATAATAATTAATAGGCATGTAAGCATAATTACAATATAAAATGTTATTGTTACAAATGTTTTTTATTATGCATTTATCATATTATAGTGTATTCTGTATTATTGTTGCAATGAATAAAATGTTTCTTTTATTTATGATATTTTTTTCTTCAATTTATTTGTGTTCTCCTTTTCATTGTAAAAAAGTTGGTCACCTTATGGTAGTAAGACTTAAATGCTTCAATCAATTGTATGAATGATGCCTGTTGAAACCGCTTGATTCAATATGGATTCTACTCCTTGTAAATAAATGAACAGATTAATTCATTATGGCATTTTATACTCTTTGCATGTAGCCCAATACTGATTCTTAGGTGAAGCATGTCAGGGAATTGCGCAGCTGGTGTCCAAGTGGAGTCAGAGATGCTGACACATACTTGTAGTTTTATATAAATGTATTTTTACAACTATATATACAGTAAACTAGATAGGCAGGCAAACAGGAGCATTGTCAGCTAAATCAACACAGCAGGAACATTGTGAAATAAATTACAGGGCACACACAGCACACAGAGGAAACAGGTGGGAAACAAGAAAACTCCCCCTTTACACTCAGAGCAGCCAATTACAGCTCAGATTCCCTCATGCAGTGGCCAGCTCTCTTCAACCAATTAGTTATAGCTGTGTGCTCTTACTCATTGTCCAACCTTTCACTGTTCCAGCTATTAAATTAAATATCTTAACACCCCTCCAATTTATAGCTAGACAGCATTTAAGCCAAGTTGTTTCACAAGATCATTCATTATGGCATTTTATCCTCTTTACATGTAGCACAATACTGACTGTTAGGTGAAGCATTATCTTAATCCTGCCTTGAAAACTCTCCAGAGGCATTTAATAGGCTACTGCCCCAGAGTCTTCCTCAATCTGCTTTATAAGAAATTTTATCAGTATACTGAGAAGGCCACAGATTAGATCATAGTAGAAAAAGGCCAGTAGTATTTGTATATGAGAAGATCAATTAATAGAATTGACTCATATGTAGTTACATCTCCTAAATACTCAACCAGTTTGGAAAAGTGAATAGGTGAGAAATTTCTTCAGTTCATATTTTTGTAAATGAAATACTCAGAACAGAAGTTACCTCAAGACAAGGCAAAAGAGAAGAGAGCATCCTCATCCTTTGGCTGAGCTGGGAGTTCAATTATCTTTTAACCCAGATACTGAAAAGACATTTTCTCCTATATCTGAGGATTTTAGGCAAACTGAGAAGCTAAGCTACGTTATCCAGTGCTGTATACCAGTTTGGCTTTGTTCATGGATGCCATGTCTTCCCTGTCAATCTGCCTAATATCTTTGCTCACTCATATGCTTAGTAGCCAACAAATTCTACAGAGTAGCCATTAGTTTTGATATTTCAGTGTCTACAATCTTCCAATCTTTCTTTGAAATACCCTTGAAAGGGGACATCTGTGCCAATCAAGAACCAGAATCAAGACTGAGGAATATTGCCCTCATTTCTCCACCCATCCAGAATCTTTTATAGGTTAGCTTTTATTTTCCCCAACTACTGCTTGCCATTGAAATAGGAGAAAAATAATAGTATAATCTTACTTTTTAAATTTATTTTTTCTCTTTGGAAGTGATTAAATACAATATATCTGGCTTTTACTGCAGCAAGAGTTTAAGAAATAGAATATGTATGTAAAAATCTCTGAACTTAATTAGGATTTCATCTCAGCATTCCATGCTAACTGCTGCTAACCCTAGCTACTAGCAGAATGAATGTAAGTCCAGCATGGACCATGTCATGTTAGCGATAATTCTTCCAACTTTCTCATTAGGATACATGGATTATTATCATTCTAGACCATGGGTAGGCAACCTCGGCTCTTTTATGACTCATGGACTTCAACTCCCAGAATTCCTGAGTCAGCTATGCTGATTCAGGAATCCTAGGAGTTGAAGTCCATGAGTCATAAAAGAGCCGAAGTTGCCTACCCCTGTTCTAGACTATACCATTTATTCAATTGTCACAAACATTCTGCATTTTAAAAAACAAAAAGAAAAGTTTGCATGTACTGTTATTTTGTTTTGACAGTAGGTTTTTCAAATATTTAATTTATCTTTGAACAATCTTTAAACATATTGGTTATTTTTATACACAATACTGAGGACTTGGGTCATAAAATATCAAAAAAATCTTTATCAGCTCAATTTTAATTAGCTTGAATTTTAGTAAGTGTAATTCAACTCTCTGGTCGTTATAGAAAGACGAAACGGGGTAAATGTTAAGATGAGTCCCTAGTTCTCAAATGTACTAAAGCAGGGTAACTTAAGGTCTCTTCACCATCTATCACTTCCCAATGGCCAATCCTTTCACCTGTTCTCCATTTTCCTACAAGTGGGGTCTTAAAACTGGTATATTCTTGACCTTGACTTAATTGGGTCAGGTCTGCTTAAATTAGAAACAGACTTCTGTTTGAACTCTTTCAGTTTGTGCTGCCAGGAAGGTTGCTTTTAACATATTCAAAACACAGCACTTTGTGGTGCCAGTGGAAATGCAATTTCTTGAACAATTTGTAGCATTACCAAAACATACAGACTATCATGCACAAATTCTGATTTGAGATTTGAGTGGCATGCCCATTTGTGTTAGGATAAAATAAAACTTAACTCTGGATTTAAGAATCATATTGTTAGGCAATCAATTGGGCGTATATGGTGGAAATATAAAAGAAGACTGACTGAAAAAGTGACTTATCGACATTTGATAAAAGGGACTCAATATAAAGACAAGAAAAGAATTAATAAGTAAAGGTTTTGTTTGTGACTGGTTTAATTATTATAGAATTTTTTGAAAGATTTAAACTTGATTTAAAAAATGGAATTAAAACTGAATTAGATATCTGTTGTGTCCTGAGCCTGCAAGAGGCAGGCTCGGGACGTTGCAAGAGTCCCGGGGCATTTGCAGAAGCTGCCCGGGACCAGACTGAGCGGCGCCAGCCTTGTGCGCATGCACAAGGCGGGAAAAGCCCGCCTCATGATTGGTTGAACTTGCCCGGGGATCAGAGGGTATAAATAGAGGCCTGCGTGCCTCTGCTCTGGTTGTTCGTAGAATGGAAGCAAACAATAAAGACTTGTTGGAGATGTTTCGTCTCAAGTGCCATTATTCTCCGGACTTAACACTGGTGACGAAGGTGGGATCCAGTCTCTACAGCTAAGAAAAGCTAGAAGACTCACCCAAAGAAGTCCGGAAGAGAAACGGCGTGGAAGTCAGCGTTATTCTGCCAGTACGAAATCGCTGGAGGGTGCGTGCGGCTGAAGAAGAAGAAACCTGATCTTCGATCATGGCGAAAGTTGGGCGTTTAGCAGAATTCGACATCTCTCACCCCGAGAGGTGGGAATCTTATGTGGCAAGAGTCGAGACGTATTTCCGCATAAACCAGATTCGAGAGGAAGTCTTAAAGGCTGCCACATTGTTGTGCGTTTGTGGGCAAGACGCCTTTGAGATCACCGAGAGCTTAATCGCCCCAGACTCACTGGAAACGGTATCATACTCCGACCTCAAGAAAACCTTAAAGGAACACTTCCAGCCCAAGCAATCTGTCATGGCTTGGAGGCACACATTTCAACAGAGAGATCAGCGAGTTGGAGAATCAGCAAAAGACTACGTTGCGGCCTTGAGAAGAGCAGCTAAACCGTGCGACTTCAAGGACTTAGAAGAAAGACTGCGCGATC
>NW_015386333.1:2538694-2541471 GCF_001527695.2 Protobothrops mucrosquamatus
TTCTACCACAGCCGCCAAGACTATTCAAGTGTTGAGAAACATTTTTGCTGCACACGGGTTGCCAGATGTTCTAGTGTCGGATAACGGTCCTCAATTTACTTCTACTGAGTTTCAGGGATTTCTCCGGACCAACATGATCCGCCACACTGCTTCGGCTCCCTTCCATCCTTCCACCAACGGTCTGGCTGAACGGATGGTCTGCGTCACCAAGGACGCCCTCAAGAAGCTGACTTACGGCAACTGGCATCACAGGTTGGCTGACTTTCTTTTGGCACATCGTACTACTCCGTGCACTGCCACGGGTAAGTGCCCAGCCGAACTCCGCTGGGGTCGTCGGCTCGTGACTAAATTGGACAGGCTGCATCTGGAACATGTAGCTGCACAGGTGTCTCAGCCACACCCACCACGGGTCCTACGTGAAGGTGATCCTGTCTGGGCCAGGAATTACGGGCCTGGCCACCTTTGGGTACCGGCTGTGGTCTGCAAAGTCTCGGGGCCTCTGTCCTACGAGGTGTCCCTGACAGACGGCCGCGTACTTCGCCGCCACATGGATCAATTGCGTGTGAGGTGGGACTCGCTTATGGTTCCTTCTCAGTTTCCTCTGGGGGGGAGGAGGAATGGGAAATGCATTCTGGGAATCAAAATCAACAGCCTACGTTGGCTGTGGAAAGGGAAACGGGTACTCAAAACCCAACTTCCACAGGTGCTTCAGGTAGCAGTTCTTGGGAAAGGGAGTACATAGACACCCCCACACACACTCCAGCCTGGGAGTCCCATCGGTGGCAGACTAATTATCCACCCCTATCAAGCAATACTCCAGACACGGAGAATACCTGGGAGCATACTCACAACTCACAACATGCAAGAGAGCAGGCAATACAAAAGGGGAACACGTCCCTTGTTGAAAGGGCTCAGAGGAGGATGTCCTCACGCATCAGGGCTAACAGGGAGGCATCCCTAGTCCCTAGCACTACAGAAACGAGCCAGGGAACCCGTACTCCCTCAGGAAACACGGGAATGAATTCAGAGGGGTTAGACAACTCCATAGAGGGTAGGTCAACCAGGTTTAGCAACCAACAGGGCCCTGACTGCTCAAATACAGGAGACGGGCTGGAAAGTCAAGCTGAAGTCACTGGTCATTCACAGGGCACTTCACCTAGTGCAAGCAGCAACGGGGATAACAATACAAACTCTCCAGGTCTGAGAAGGTCGCTCAGGGTAAGAGGCCCTCCCAAATACCTAGCCGATTACGTAAGGTGAGCAGGTACATANTGAAAACAAGGTCGGGGGGTCACTGGATCTGGTTCAAAGGAACAGTCCCACACCTTATACATTGTGTAACATTAATTCATCATTAATTATATTACCATCTATAGGATGGCGTCCATGTGGGCGCAATCTTATTTCATCCAGGGGGAAGGGGTGTTGTGTCCTGAGCCTGCAAGGGGCAGGCTCGGGACGTTGCAAGAGTCCCGGGGCATTTGCAGAAGCTGCCCGGGACCAGACTGAGCGGCGCCAGCCTTGTGCGCATGCGCAAGGCGGGAAAAGCCCGCCTCATGATTGGTTGAACTTGCCCGGGGATCAGAGGGTATAAATAGAGGCCTGCGTGCCTCTGCTCTGGTTGTTCGTAGGATGGAAGCAAACAATAAAGACTTGTTGGAGATGTTTCGTCTCAAGCACCATTATTCTCCGGACTTAACACTGGTGACGAAGGTGGGATCCAGTCTCTACAGCTAAGAAAAGCTAGAAGACTCACCCAAAGAAGTCCGGAAGAGAAACGGCGTGGAAGTCAGCGTTATTCTGCCAGTACGA
Organism: Protobothrops mucrosquamatus; assembly: GCF_001527695.2. Lineage (NCBI taxonomy): Eukaryota > Metazoa > Chordata > Lepidosauria > Squamata > Viperidae > Protobothrops > Protobothrops mucrosquamatus. The sequence goes on from NW_015386333.1 coordinate 2,540,507, forward strand.
AATCGCTGGAGGGTGCGTGCGGCTGAAGAAGAAGAAACCTGATCTTTGATCATGGCGAAAGTTGGGCGTTTAGCAGAATTCGACATCTCTCACCCCGAGAGGTGGGAATCTTATGTGGCAAGAGTCGAGACGTATTTCCGCATAAACCAGATTCGAGAGGAAGGCTTAAAGGCTGCCACATTGTTGTGCGTTTGTGGGCAAGACGCCTTTGAGATCGCCGAGAGCTTAATCGCCCCAGACTCACTGGAAACGGTATCATACTCCGACCTCAAGAAAACCTTAAAGGAACACTTCCAGCCCAAGCAATCTGTCATGGCTTGGAGGCACACATTTCAACAGAGAGATCAGCGAGTTGGAGAATCAGCAAAAGACTACGTTGCGGCCTTGAGAAGAGCAGCTAAACTGTGCGACTTCAAGGACTTAGAAGAAAGACTGCGCGATCATTTCGTGTGCGGACTGAGAAACACAGAATTGCAGCAGAGACTGTTCGCCAGGGAAGATGTTTCCTTCCAAGATGCTCTGCGAGAGGTTTCGGCTGAAGAAGCTGCCGGCGGGGCGGTCAAGAACATGCGGCCTAAGCGAAACGTTCCAGAGACCGCCACTATTCACAAGGAAGACGTGCGCGAGGATTCAGACAAAGATCCTGAAGAAGAGGTGGACAAGCTTTACCAAGCAGCTGGGAGAAGGTCCATGGATCATCAGGACAAGGGCCCAGCTGAGCTTCGTTGCCTTGGATGTGGTGGACGCCACAAGCGAGCGGAATGTTGGTTCCGTTCCGCCATCTGCCGAGCGTGCGGAAAGAAGGGCCACATCGCTGCGGTCTGCCTGGGTCGACTGAAGGTACAACCGAAGGAAGAATTGAATCTGAAAGGTACCAGGGTGCCCAGCCAAAACAGGGTGGGGTTCTGTGCAACACGCCGGAACATTTTAAGAATAGGCACACACAAACCCCTTAAAAAGAAGTT
>NW_015386333.1:2545992-2547353 GCF_001527695.2 Protobothrops mucrosquamatus
GACCCTGAGGCCTCCTTGACAACGCATCTGCATCAATGTTTCCCACCCCTGGCCGATATCTTAACCCAAACTTAAACCCCGATAGGGCAGCCAGCCACCGATGGCCCGTTGCATCAAGTTTAGCGGTGGTGAGCAAATACGTGAGTGGATTATTGTCCGTTTTAACCTCAAACTCTGCCCCATACAAATAATCCCTCAATTTATCCACCACTGCCCACTTGAGTGCCAAAAATTCCAGCTTATGAGTGGGATAATTTTTTTCCCCAGGGGTTAGACCCCTACTGATATATGCAATGGGCTTTAAACGTTGATCATGCTCCTGATATAATACTCCCCCAAGACCATCCCGACTGGCATCTACATGTAGTTCATACGGCCGATTGGGGTCAGCATAAGCTAAGACTGGGGTATTTGTGAGCCTCTGCTTCAGCTGGTCAAAAGCCTGTTCACAACGCTCAGTCCATTCTGCCTGAATGGATTCTCGTGACTTCCTGGGTCCCCTAATTTTATGGGTTGGATTCGACTGGCCCACTGTATCCTCTACCTGCTCATTTTTTAATAACTCGTTAAGCGGACGAGCTATCTTAGCAAACCCTTCCACAAATGTCCGATAGTATGAACAAAACCCCAGAAACGATCGCAGTTCAGCAACACTCTGAGGCCTAGGCCAAGAAACCACGGCCTCAAGCTTAGCGGGATCCGTTGCCACTCCCTCGGCTGAGACGACATGACCTAAATAGGTGACAGATGACTGGTAAAATTGGCATTTTTCCAATGACAATTTCAGCCTCTCCTCCTGGAGCCTTGTCAATACCTTCTCTAGGCGCTCCTCATGCTGCTCGAGTGTCTCCCCAAAGACAATGATGTCATCTAGATAAACCAACACCTCTATCAGGTTCATGTCCCCTACTGTCCGTTCCATAAGCCTTTGAAAAGTTGCTGGAGCCCCTGACAACCCTTGGGGCATTCGATTGAACTCGTAAAATCCCAGTGGACAGATGAATGCTGTTTTCTCCCTATTCTTGGGGTGCATGGGGATCTGATGGTAGCCACTCCTTAAATCTAACACGCTGAACCACTTTGCCCCTGACAAACACTGCAGAGCATCCTCTATCTGAGGAGTTGTATACTGGTCGGGGATGGTCCTCCGATTAAGGGTACTATAATCTATACACATCCTTAGGGTCCCATTCTTCTTTCGGACCACCACTATAGGAGAAGCATAAGGGCTTCGAGACTCCCTAATGACCCCAGTCCTTTTTAACTCTGCTAGGTGCTCCCGAAGATCATCTAAATCACTCAAGGGGATCCGCCGGGACCTTTCCCTAAAAGGTTTATCCTCCCTCAGTCGGATTTCATGC
>NW_015386333.1:2549936-2570760 GCF_001527695.2 Protobothrops mucrosquamatus
CCAGTCTCTCTCCTCCTGGTGCTTCTTCTCTAGGATTCTTCTTCAGGTTTCAGGATTCAAAAACCACCCCCCTCCCTTACTCTTTATTATTAAAATCCGAGGCTAGAAACCCCAACCAACTCCCTTACTTCACACTCTCGCCTGCCTCCGCCTCAGACATCCTCCCACGGAGGAAGCAATAAAACTTCACTCTATCTAGTCCCTATTTAAAATACCCTTGATAGAAAAATAAAGTAAGCTTCCAGACCTTCCCTTCTCAACTCCAACCAAAAAAACCCCGGCCTTCTCCTTTTCTTCCCTTTTCTATCCTTCCTCCTTCCACTCACGCCAGCCACACCCAAGCCAACTGCAGCTGTCCCAATCTTCCCCTTCCCAGTCAAGCTCCTGCAAGCACTCTCGGGCAGTCCCCGCTACAAATATAATGCTAGATAAATGAGAGAATATACGGACTAATGGATTAAATTTTGCTTTTAATTTTAGTTTGAAAGAATTTTTTTATAAAATGATATGTTGTTGGTATTTGACTCCATATAGATTAGCAAAACTATACAGAGGGACTTCTAAGAAGTGTTGGAAATGTAATCAAAATCCAGGTACATTTTATCATGTGTGGTGGTCTTGCAAGTATGTGAAAACATTTTGGATAAAAATTATAATGATGATGCAGAAAATACTTAAGATACAAATATTAATAAAACATGAAACTTTTCTCTTACTTAGGTGTTATGGATAAATCAATCGGAAAATAATTTGGGATGCTATTTCTTTACACGGTGACCACTGCGAGGATTATATTCACTAACACTGGAAAGGAAAGGAGATGTTGACTATTGAAGAATGGATTTTAAAATTGACTGAATTAGCAGAGATGGTGAAATTAACTGCCTTGATTAGAGATAATGGAATATACAGCTTTATAATAGACTGGAAACCATTTGTGGACTTTCTACATGTTAAATACAATAACAGATGGTTAACAGACAGATTTGAAGACTAGTGTAATATTTGGGCTAACCTGTTGACTATTTTTAATAGTCTCTAATTATGCTAAAAATACCATAAAATAATCCGAACACCAGGATAATATTAAAAACAAAACTGTTTAATTAAAAGCTGAGCCTTTTGTCGGTCAGCACTACCAACATCATCAGAGCATGATGCAAGATTGTTGAGAGTCCTTCTTATGCTGCCAGGTGACTTTGCGCTCGGCTCCTTGACCTAGTTACCGGTCCATCCGTTCTCTCCATCTGGTTTCTTAAAGGGCCCACGTCTTTTATTGTGTTAGTGCCCCCCGAGGTTGCTGTTTCCTTCCTCCTGGATACAACCACACTCCGTTTCTGCTCACCCACTCCTGCGTCCGTCATCCTCTCTAGTCCCATTCCGTGGTTCGTTCGATCCTCCCTGGACTGACTGTGCTTGCATACGTTCGAGGAAGGGGATGTATCAAGCGGATCCGGACACCTATCGATGCAATCCCTGGCGGCTGCATTCCTGCATATATTCTTCCACCCAGGGACGCTGTCTTCCTCCTCGGGTGTCTGTGAGTGTGCTGTGCCGCTTCTAGTTGTCCCCCTCCTCTTGAGGCTCATCATTACTTGCTCACACGTTGGGCTTTTTGATCTTCCTTTGCTGTTCCTCAGTTCTTTTGCTCTTTTTGCACACGTACGGGGCCTCACGACACAACTTTCCATCGTAGGTCCCTGTTCTCCTTTCCTATTCACATCGGTAGAATAGCCCGTCTCTCCCCTCATGTTAGCGGGGATCGTGGAGCAGGTGTCCCGTGGGTTATCGTCCAACCACCCTTATTGTTCACCCCATCGTTGTTTCCCCTTTTTATGGGGTGAGTTGAAGTATGCCTATCTGGGATACCTAGGGGAGGATGTTTCTTGTTCCTTCTCTGTTCTTCTTATAGGTTCTTTATCCCGTGGATGGATTATCCCTTCTATTCTTCCTTCCCTCTGTTTTCGTGAGGGATGTACCAGTCGCCTTTGTTGTGGATTCAGATGTTGTTGTTCCCATACCTTAAATGTTGTTCCCATGCCTTAAAATTGAGGAAAGGAATCATCTATTCCGGACCTGCCAGTATAATGGTTACCCTACTGGATTCATTAGGAAGTACAGTAAACTGTACAGATCCTGCAAAAACTTGCAAGAAACTGACAGGACGACAACACAAAATGTGCGTATTTCCCTCCCATACATTAATGGTGTATCAGAGGCAACAGCTAGACTACTGGCCCCCTTTAATGTAAAAGTGGCTCATAAACCAGATCAAACCCTACGATCTAAGATCATGCACCCGAAAGATCCACTTGCAATAATTTATAAGATCAAGTGTAAGGACTGTTCCCAACTATGTTGGGGAGACCACAAAAAGGTTAAAAACTAGGGTGCATGAGCATGCACTAGCGGTTAGAAGACAGGAACAGCACTCACAGATTTGGACCCACATGAACGATCATGGGCATGAATTTGACCTTAATAGTGCACAGCCCATATCTAGGGACACTACTAAGGGGGGCCGTTTACTTAAAGAAGCCTGGCTTTCCGATGGCGACTCCATCAATCGCCATATAGAGCTTTGCCCAGCATACCAAACATTTAAGGTATGGGAACAACAACATCTGAATCCACAACAAAGGCGATTGGCACTTCCCTCACGAAATCAGAGGGAAGGAAGAATAGAAGGGATAATCCATCCATGGGATAAAGAACCTATAAGAAGAACATAGAAGGAACAAGAAACATCCCCCCCTAGGTATCCCAGATAGGCATACTTCAACTCACCCCATAAAAAGGGGAAACAACAATGGGGGTGAACAAGGGTGGTTGGATGATAACCCATGGGACACCTGCTCCACGATCCGCACTAACATGAGGGGAGAGACGGGCTATTCTACCGATGTGAATAGGAAAGGAGAACAGGGACCTACGATGGAAAGTTGTGTCGTGAGGCCCCGTACGTGTGCAAAAAGAGCAAAAAAACTGAGGAACGGTGAAGGAAGATCAAAAAGCCCAACGTATGAGCAAGTAATGATGAGCCTCAAGAGGAGGGGGACAACTAGAAGCGGCACAGCATACTCACGGACACCCAAGGAGGAAGACAGCGTCCCTGGGTGGAAGAATATATGCAGGAATGCAGCCGCCAGGGATTGCGTCGATAGGTGTCCGGATCCGCTTGATACATCCCCTTCCTCGAACGTATGCAAGCACAGTCAGTCCAGGGAGGGTCGAATGGACCACAGAATGGGGCTAGAGAGGATGACGGACGCGGGAGTGGGCGAGCAGAAACGGAGAGTGGTTGTATCCAGGAGGAAGGAAACAGCAACCTCAGGGGGCACTAACACAATAAAAGATGTGGGCTCTTTAAGAAACCAGATGGAGAGAATGGATGGACCAGTAACTAGGTCAAGGAGCCGAGCGCAAAGTCACCCGGCAGCATAAGAAGGACTCCCAACAATTTTGCATCACGCTCTGATGATGTTGGTAGTGCTGACCGACAAAAGGCTCAGCTTTTAATTAAACAGTTTGTTTTTAGTATTCAATTATTAGATAGAGACTGCCTCATCTGAAATATTTGTTTATATAATATATTTTTCTTGTTAAATAAGGATGAGAAAATGTACAACTATTTACAGATCCACTATGTAAGGGGAGGAGAATTTATTAGGCTTTTTGATTTTTCTTTTCAGCATCCAGCCAAAGTGGATTTTTTTTATATGTATGATATTGGATGTTCGAGTCATTTTTTTTCCTTTTATGTATATTTTTTTCTTTTGTTGTTGTTGTTGTTGTTGTTACTGTTGGATGTATGCTTTTTTCTGTTTTTTATTTTATTCCTATTTATAAAACATAATAAATATATCGATAAAAAAAGAATATTGTGCACATAATAATCTCCTTTGAGATATCAATTAATTTGCATTGAATTGACATTTTGCTTTTTCTCCTGTTCTTACCTATTTTCAGATTATTTTTAGTTGACACCACATTGAAAACTATGAACAAGTCAAGACTGAATTGTTTTTTGATGCAGTCAATAACAAAATGATACTACTACAGTTTATATAATTTTAGAAGTATTTATATTAGACATTTTATCTTTTTACTAGTCTATAATCCATTTCATGTTTTAAGATTTGTTACTTGATATTGTATTTAGCATAGAAAGATATGCACATTTAAGCAGTCATTACATTTTAAAAGCTCATTTTTATTCTTAGTATTTTTGGCTCTTGCATTATGCGTTCCAAATGAAATATGGAAATGAAAGTAATGCTGTTATGAAGTCAGCCTACCTTCATACTACTTCAGACTGATTGCTGCATGTCATGTAAATTGAAGATTTTTAATCAAAATACTCTTGAATATGGATCAGGGGTCCCAACCCCTGGGCTGCGGGCCACTACTGGGCTATGGCCTGTACAGAATCAGGCCCGGAAGCACGGGTGAGTGCATACATGTGTGCAGCTCCATTTCTGCAAGTGGTGGGCGCGTATGCCTGCTGCTCATGCAAATGGCCACTCACATGAATCCCCTCCCTGGTTTGCAAATTCAAAAAGGTTGGATGTTTACCTTAGCATGTAGCAAAAAGAGATTGCCCTCAGCTTCTTCCTTGAGTAGAGGAAAAGGTTTTGCCTTTTAAAATTCTGGGAAATAAACTAAATACTAGACTATAAAATGGATCAAAGGAACATTGCAGCAAGTTGGAAAATATTAAAATTTGGAAAGATACAGGGGAGCAATAAGAATTTTTTCTTGCGATGATCTATTTATTTCTAAATAATCAGTAATAATTTGAACTAGGAATACTGTGTAAAATTATTTTGCAATATGTCTGTTATTTATGCTCTATGGTCTCTTATTTATTGCCTTTGATGTTTATTTCTTCTAAGCTAGTTCAGTGATAAGATGTCTTAAGGAATAGATTATTAGGTGCAAAAGATCAGGTCCACACATGAAGGTCCAATTAAACTGATTTATTACTACTCTTGCATGTTGTTGTTGTTTTTATAAATATTTTATTAATTTTCTAGTTTTACAATCATAAGTACTTAATAAACAATGTCCTGGGTCCATTAATAATTCAGTGGTACATATTAACTTCTTCAATCTAGGCCCAATATTACACCATCTAATGCTTCCTCTCTTCTTCCAGTAGTACACATTTTCCCACATTAGGCAAATACAATTCTTATTATTGTTAATACATATACAATTGAATATCAGCATCTTTGTTACATTTTCCTAATAATATCAATAATGTCAGTTTAAAATATATTTTCTAACCAATCAGGCAAAGTAATGATAAATGGAGATATGACTGAGAAGATTAATATTATGAAGGGAACAAGAAAGGGATGTCCCCTGTCTCCACTATTGTTTGTCCTGACATTAGAAGTGTTAAACAGAAGTATAAGACAGAATAATGACATAAAAGGGATGAAAATTAAGAGAGAAGAATATAAGCTACAAGCATTCGCAGACAATTTAGTATTTATCTTGGAGGAACCATTAGAGACAGGACCTGTATTAATAGAACAAATAGAAAAATATAGTGAGGTAGCGGGGTTGAAGATCAATAAAGATAAAAACCAAAATGTTAGCGAAAAATATTACTGAAAAACAAAAAAAAGAACTGATGGGAAAATTAGATATACAGATTGTAAAGAATGTAAAATATTTAGGGATCCACCTGACAGCAAGATGTACAACAATTAAAGAGGATAATTATCACAAATTGAAAAGACAAATTGAAGTAGATTTGGATAAATGGAAAAATGTACAACTATCATTAATGGGAAGGATTGTGATAATCAAAATGAATATATTACCATGATTATTGTATAGGGAAAAAAGGCAAGGATTAATCTAAAAATATTACAAGAAACAAGACTGAGAGGTGGTTTGGTCTACCTAATTGGGAATTGTACTATCAGGCTGCAGCATTATCATGGATGAGAGAATGGATCTTACTGAGGAATACGAGATTATTGACATTAGAGGGACATGACTTGCAGTTGGGATGGCATGCTTTCATATGGTATGGGAAAAACAGAATACATAGCTATTTCCAGAGACACCTTATAAGGAATTCTTTATTTGTGGTCTGGGAGAAAATAAAGAGAAAGCATTATTTGAAGATTCCAAATTGCCTCTCAACTATGGAGGTGCTAATACACCCCAATATGCTTAACATGGGAAACATTATAAGATATAAAGACTTACTAACAGATACGGGGGAGTTGAAAACCAAACAACAATTAGAGGAACAAGGAATAAAGATGGATTGGTACATGAGAATGCAAATACAATCTAGATATGAAAAAGATGTTAAAATAGATGGGGTTAATTTGGGGACAACAGAGTTAGATGAAATAGTCACAGGAACTGAAGAAAAATGGATTAAAAAATGTACAGTTATCTACTACATATGGAGTTAGAGGAGGAACAAGTGAAAGAGACAACGATAAAATGGACAAGGAATTTTGGATATACGATTGAATTAGATAGATGGCAGCAACTATGGGAAAGAAACTATAAACTGACAATGGCGACTGCATATAAAGAAAATATGTACAAATGTTTCACAGATGGCACATGTCTCCAGAAAGATTAGCTAAAATGTTTAAGGACAGATCTATGAAATGTTGGAAATGTCATCAGATACCAGGTTCCTTCTACCGTATGTGGTGGACGTGTGTAGAAGCTAAAACGTATTGGAATATAATTAGAACATGGATAGAAAAGATGATACGACAACGTATAGAACTAAGACCAGAAATATTCCTGCTGGATATTCTACCAGGGAAATAGAATAAAAAGAAAACGTATTTGATTATTCATATAATTACGGCAGCCAGGATTGTGTTTGCACAAAATTGGAAAGCACTGAAAGCCCCCCCGGAGGGAGAGGTGATTGGGAAAATATTGGAATGTGCAGAAATGAATAGACTAACAATGACAATTAAAGATAAGACAGAGTCAGAGTACTATGAAATCTGGGGAACTTTTTATGATTGGCTGAAAAGAGAATATGGTTAGATGGAAGAAAAAGCAGCAGATAAGGAGGGAGATCCAGGCGACACAGTATTGAATAACCGGAGGTCGTATAAATATTTATAGAAGTATATACCGATAAGGTCAGATAAATAGAAGTATTAAAGTAATAGAAAATCAATCTTATTATATACAGTATAATACAGATAGGGAAATTTAGAGAGAGGAGTTGCTCGGACATTACCTCTGAATTGTATCTGAAGAGGGATGAGAGGGAAGAAAGGAGAGGAGAGAGAGAAGAGAGTAAAGGAGGGGGAAGGAAGTAGGAAGGTTGGAAGAGAAGAGGAGGAGAAGTGGGGAGAAAGGGGAGGAGAGTGGTGAAGGAAAGAGGAGAGGAAGAAGAGGGAAGTAGGGAAGAAAGAGAAGAAAGGTAGAAAGAAGGTAGAGAAGAAGGAGTGTGGATACAGTGAAAGGGGAAATGGGCGAGCAACACCAAAATGTATGTGTATGTATTTATTTTATTTTATTAAAAGTATCTGATAGATAAGAATGTAAAAAGAATGTATGGGGAAGAGTTGGGAAAAATAAAAAAGTTTAAATAAGAAAAATATCTTTTCTAACCAAAAAAATCTTAATTGTATTTGCACTTAATATCTATTTGTTCAATTAATATCCTGTTTTTCCTGCTTTTTTAATTTTAATTTCCCATCAGTGTTCAAAATGTCTCTATCACTTATAATTTCTCATAATGTTATATTTGGATAACCAAAAGCTTCCCTTATTCAAACCCTCTTAGCATTTTCATATTTCCCTACTCATACCAAAATATAATATTCTAGTTATAAATCCTATCTTTCTAGTTATAATAATACTTCTATTTCTAACAATTATCTATTCTCAGCCATGTTCAAACATCTGATTAATAGTATAATATCCCATCTAATGGGTCAAAACCTCTATTTTCTTCAGTCTTACTTTAGCTTTCTTCCTTTGCCAACTAACTTTCCAAGTCAATGTGTTTGAATCATCAAGTAATTCTTCCTCTATATTTGTGTATATTGTTTGGAATAAGAAAGACAATTTGATTAAAGTATTTTTGGAAGGACGCTTAGCCCATTGATATTCATTAAACAGCCTCCTTCCTTCTTCAATTTCCCACAATTCTCCTAACAGCTCTATCTTCCATTCAATCAGCTCTTCTTTCTTATCCTCAAATGTGTTGTGAGATCTTGACAGGTAAGATATCTTTTCCATTTCCTAAATGTGATATGTTATTTTGAATATATATTAGTAAGAAGAATGATATGCATTAACTAACTAATATTGTTTATGATTATTGTTTATTACACTTATTACAGTTACTTATTACTATATTAACTATTGTTAACTGAACATATATACCCAGACAATAGTCTGTTTGCTAAAGATTGAAAATGTTATTGGGGAATAACCCAATGTTGACCCCAACCCCCTCCCAACCCCAACCCCAATCCTGATCCCAACCCCACCCTAAACCTTAATCCTAATCCCGATCCTATTCTATCCCCAACCCTATAAAACTCAATAAAATTTTTAATAAAAAAAGATATCTTTTCCATTTTCGATATTATCGCTATATCTTCTAATTCTTCGTTTGTCTGAGTCTGTCTGTTAGTTCTTTTCTTTAGGTCCTCCATCTCTGGATCTGCTTCCTCTGATTTTTCTTCTATTTTCTGGGTTCTAAGTTCCTTCTTTGTAGTCATTTTCTGAGATTGTAGATTTAGATTGAAGAATTGTTCTTTTATCTCCTTTGGGTTATTTTTAGTCTCATCATGAGCTAAATCAATTGTCTCTTGTATTTCTTTCTGAAATTAATCAACATTTTCTTGTTAGTATGTCAAGCTGGAGACACTGGGGACAGGTGTTAGGGATTGTTTTTTACCATTTAAAGCTAAGTATGGAACATCCATTTTATTTTTGTATATAATCTTTGTATCCAATCTATTTAGGGATTTAAAAAGTTTCAGTCAATTGTTATTTGAACTCCTAATTATCCAGCTGGCCTATCAATCCGTTCTTAATTCTCCCCTCAGCAAATATAAGTAAAATTCGATTTTTTCAAATTTTTCTGTCCAATGAAAAACACATCCTTTCTGTCCAGAGAGAGAGAAGAGCAATTAAAAAAATGTTCATCAATCAAAGGCTTATAGTCCAAAGTATTCCATCATCTCAATCAATAATGCATGTTTCTTCTATAGGGAAATAGTTCCATGACACCGCTCTAAAAGTCAGTTAGTATTTATATTCATAGTCCAGGCAGGCCAGTTTCAAAATAGTTTATTGTCTCTGCCACACAGATACGCAACCCAAGAGGTTTTTTTTCCCTTTTTCCCTACTGCAATCTTCAAAAGTGAAAGTTTCTGAAAACAAGTCTTATCTGAGTCTGGGCTTCCAACCAAGTTTCCTTTAGGCATAATAAATTGTAGTGCTGTAGTTCGCCACTAGATGTCATTGACAGCATCTTCCAGCTTTTTATATCCAAACTTATATTACAAGCTTTTTAAGTCTCTTTTTTAAAAAAAAAAAATCAAAAGCACTTTTAGTCCCCAAATTTCAAAGTTATATATGTGTATTGCTTCCAAATTAATCTTGTAATTTTCTCTATTTTCCCCCAAGCAATTATTTTGCCACTTTTCTTTTCCAGTGGGAATGGGGTGGAAATTCCCCTTCCCTCTCTCATCGGGGAGGATTCTGTGCTTTGGGTGTTTTTTTTCCCAGGAAAAAGTGTTAAAATCATAAAGAGAGGATAGGATCTCACCCAGTTCCACCCCCGTTACTCAAAAGTTGCTGGTTAATGCTTATTTTCTTCAGTTGTCAGCAGCTTCTGACTGGCCACACGAATGTAGCCAGTCTTTCCCCTGCCAGTTTGGAGGGCTTCCTCAGATCAAACAGAAAGGCCACCACCCTCCGGTGATCAAAAAGGGCCCCTCCTTCTCCAGTGCCTCTTTGGGGCAACTTTCGACTCTTTTTAGAGTTCCCAGCGGGGCAAAATCAAATGCAGAAGACGGAGCCCTGTCTTCCTACGCCCATAATGCCACGACATCAAACTGGAAGTTTATGCATGTTGTTGTTTAACCATTCAGTGGTGTCTTACTCTTGGAGACTATAGGCAAGTGCTCTCCATGCTATCCTGTCAAGCACAACTTCTTTCAATTGTTCAATATTCATCTTTGTATCGGCTTTGATGTTATCAAGCCAGTGAATTCTTTGCTTGTTCTTGATCTACTAACCGTTCCTGGCATCAATGACGTCTCCAATAAATGTGCACACATGTCATGGCCAAAGTAAATAAGACATAATATTGTGATTTTATCTTGTAGTGATGTGTCTGGTTTTATACTATTAGTAGATCTCTGTTAGTTGCTCTAGCTGTCCATAGTATACAGTTCAAGGACATCAGTTCTTCTTTGATCAACCACTCTCATACCTATACATCATTATAGGGAAGACTATTGCTCTAACTAGCCTGCTTTTTGTATTTAAATCAATGTCTCTGCTTTTCTACATCTTCTGCATAGCTCAAATTATTTATGGTTCTTCCTCCAGCCTTCAATCCAACATCAAATAGTTCCAGATCTAATTTACACAAGATTACTTCAGCATACTCATTGAACAAAAATGGTGATAAAATACATCCCTGTCTAATTCCATTATTGATCCTGAACCAAATGTGGATGACACATTTATCATCATCAAAAGAAATGCACTGAATGATTTTCATACCCTACCGGACTCCATCTTCTCAGACATACAATTCACAGTGGAGGAAGAAACAGCTAGACAATTACCATTTTTACATGTTCTTGTCAACAGGCAGGAAGATGGAAGCCATTAAACCAGGGTTTATTGTAAAGCCACCAACACTTCATGTATTCTTAGTTTCAACAGTAACTATCCACTGTCACACAAAAAGAGTTGCATCAGAATATATATGGCAGGGTGCGAACCCATTGTAGTACCTAGTAAATAATTGGAGAGCAAGTACCTACGTGAACAATTCAAGCAGAATGGGTATGCACAAGCATTTATTAGAAGATGTCTGTACAACATGGAAGGGAAAGAAAAGAAAAAAGAAGGTAAAAGACCAACCATTTGGCACACCCTGCCATACATCAAAAACGTTTTGGAAGCAGTAGACCGTAGCTTCCAAGACCTGCAAGTGAGCATCACACACCGCCCAGAGGCTACCATATGAGGACAAATCATGCACTGCAATGATTACTTGGAGGTGGGAGATACTTCTAATGTATCCTGCAGATCCCCTGCATGGATTTCTCCTTTTACTATATAGAATGGACTGGGAGGAAGCTAACCACCAGACTGCAAGAACACAGGCAAGCACTCTCCTGGAATCTGAAAATGGAGATGTACCTGTGAAGGGAGGAGTTGTGGATGATAGTTGTTGATCCACCTGCAGTCCTGGATGATGGGGACCAGAGAAAGAATGAGAAAGCATTGGCCAGCAGAATCCTGAGTTTGGAGGATAGCCAGCTGATACATGTGAGGGGTCTCCAGTCTGCTAAAGAGTGCTGGGAAGCTTTGCGCAGTGTATATATGAGAGGGACTGTGAGCAGCAAAGTAATGCTGACAAGAAAGTTATATAAAACACAGCTGAAACCAGGAGAAAGCATGTCTACTCATTTGCATCCATGAGAAAGACATCCCTAGAATTAGAGGAAAGAGGTATGACTTTTACTGAGTCACATAAGGTGTATGTGGTGCTCAGTTCATTGGACAATTAATGGAATGCCATAGTGACCAGCTTAGAGTCCATGCTGGAGAAGGACTTAACCATGAGTTATTTGAATGGCTGGTTGTTGGAGGAGAACAACGTCTGGAAAACCAGCAGAGAGTGGGTGACGACAACACATAGCCCAAGCTTAGAACTGCTACATCCCAGGGTGCCGGCAGAGTAGCTGAGAAAGTTTGCATAGTGAAACACTGCTTCAAGTGTAGTTCTACAGAGCATCTCTGGAGATGCTGCCCTGAGAGGAGAAACAGAGGAGCAGTGAGACAACCAACATTTTTCCTGGCAGCAACATTAACTGAAAAAAACACTTGACTGTTGGACAGTGGGTCGAATTAGCATATTGCGAATGACCCACAAATGTTTTCCAATTTGAGACCAGCTAAGCAAACATTTGTTAGCTTGGCTAATGGACAACAGTCTGCTGTAAAAGGGGAAGGTAAAATTTATGTACCTCATATTGGGGAAACTTTGGATAATGTATTATATGTGCCAGAGTTAGACCATAATTTACTCAGTATTTCAAGCTTGGATAAAAAGGGGTATAAAATAATGCTTGCAAAGGGTCAATACACCATTAGGAAAGGTGGGAGGATTTGTGCACAAGGTGTTAAACAGGATAATTTGTATGTACTAAGGAAGCAGGAGGATGGTTGTGCACGAACACTCATGAACACTCCCAAACATGATAATTGCATACATTTATTACATAGAAGGTTAGGACATGCAAGTTTTAAAGTGTTGCTGAGAATTAAAAAATGCAACACATATTTAGATTGTGCTATTTGTAAGGAGTCAAAGTCTAGAGTGTATCCTCTAAATATCCTCTAAATCCTCAAAAGCAGAGGCAAACTAACAGGGTTTTGCAGTTAGTGCACGTTGATTTAATTGGTCCTATGGCACCCTCTCTTGGAGGAGCTAGGTACATACTAGTCTTAGTAGATGATTACACCAGGTATGGGTTCTGCTATTTAATACATAGCAAAACAGAAGTTCTGTAACAGTTTAAGCAATGGGTGAACTTTGTAGAAAGAAGGTATGGTCATAAAGTATGCCAGCTGCAAGCAAACAGGGGAACAGAGTTCATGTCTGATAATTTCCAAAGATGGCTGAGAAATATAGGCATACAGCATAGATGTACAAACCCTTACACACCAGCAGAAAATGGAGTGGCTGAAAGGAGAAATGGTACATTGCAGACCATGAAGGATTCACTGCTGGCAGATGCAGGAATGAGTAACACATACTGGGGAGAAGCCATAAAAACAGCCAACTATTTAATGAACAGGGTATGGAGTGTTGCTATCAATGAACTCCATATTACATATTGTATGGAAGGAAACCTTCATTAGCTCACCTAAGGACATTTGGCAGCTATGCCTGGGTACATATCCCAAAAGACACCAGAAGGAAAGGACAGAAAAAGGCCAGGAAACTTAGATTTGTGGGATATGAGCCAGGTTCCAAGGGATATAGATTTTCAGATGGAACAAGAAAGGTCTGCCAGTTTTGCAGAACAGAATAATTGGGCCAGAGTGCATGGTAACACTGAAGTGTTCACGCAACAAGTAGCATTAGTTCTCAGGAAGGAGAGGCTACACAAAACCTAACAAAGGAAGAACAGGATAGCAGGTCAAAATAACAGGGATAGATGAGGATAGACCTGAAATAAAAAGAGAAGTAACAGAAACACAGGAACAGGTTATCCCGAGGAAGTCTGAACATAGCAACAAAGGTCTACCTTCTGATCAATTCACAGCAAATGGGGTTAGAGCATATAGTGTAAGGTATGAACCCCGTGATTATCTAGAAATGTTATCATTACCTCAAGTAGAAAAGGATAGATGCAAGGACACAATAATGAACTGCAGTATAAGTCAGGAATGTACACAGAGAAAAATTGTTCAGTTGTTCAAGCTAATATGTTGATTAAGCATTTAAATGCAAGCAGGCATCTATGTAAAAGCATTTGGGTTAACAGTTCTTTAGCTTTAATGGGAGGAGTGTCAAGGTAATAATTTAATAGCTAAACAGCTTTTGTAATGATGTAATGTAACATAAGGTGGGTGATGCAATCATAGGGTGACTCAGCAGGAGTCTGTGTCCCTTTAAGAACCTGGGTATAAAAGGGAAGGCTTTTGCTGGAGTAAGGCAGGGCAAGGAGCAATGGGTGGAAGCTAACCAAAGAGAGAAGCAACCTAGAACTAAGGAGAAACTTTCTGATGGTTAGAACAATTAACCAGTGGAACAACCTGCCTCCAGAAGCAGTGAATGCGCCAACACTGGAAGTTTTTAAGAAGAAACTGGGCAGCCATTTGTCCAAAATGGTATAGGGTTTCCTGCCTGAGCAGGGGGTTGGACTAGATGACCTCCAAGGTCCCTTCCAACTTTATCATCATCATCATCATCATCATCATCATTATTATTATTATTATTATTATTATTATTATTATTATTATTATTATTATTATTATTATTATTATCTCGTCCATTTCCTGCTGTAATTGCTGCCAATTGCAGTTTGCTGTATTACCACGTGTATGTATTTTGTTCCTAATGTTTATTGTAGATAATGTAATATAAACCACCAATCGTTTCCTTTACTTTTTTTTTTATATGTTGAAAGAAGCTTTTTTTTGTTATTTTTTACTTTTGTCACAAGCCTTAGTTCATTTTGAGCCTTAGCTTTCCTCACTTCATCTTTGCAGGCTCAGGCTATTTGCTGATATTCTGCCTTATATATGTGCCCCTCTTTCCACTTTTTATACTTGTCCTTTTTGTCTTTCAATTTATCAGAGTGTTCTTTATGTAGCCATGCTGGTTTCTTTTGAGAGCTGTTATTTTTCTTCTTCATTGGTATTGTACTAGACTGGGCTTTTATAATCTCACTTTTCAAAATTTCCCAAGCTTGTTTAGTTGTTTTCCCCTTGAGGATTCTCATCCATGGAATCCTTCCCAAGCTCTAAGTTTATAGAAATTGGCTCTCTTAAAGTTGAAGACTGTAGTTTGACAGTGTTCTATTGCTTGTGCTTGCATAATGTTGAATTCTAATATTGCATGATCACTCCTCCCCTCAAGGTTCCTGTTAGTTCAACACCTTCTATCATTTCATCTCTGTTAGTGAGAATTAAGTCCAATATGGCTGATCCCCTAATTCCCTTTTCTACTTTTTGGGAGACAAAGTTGTCTGCTAGGTTTGTCAGGATCCTGTTTGATCTTCCACTTGTTGCAGAGTTTGTCTCCCAGTTGATGTCAAGGTAGTTAAAGTCTCCCATTACTATTGAGATTTGCTTTCTACACACCTTAGTTAATTGACTAGCAAAAAGTTCATCTATCACCTCTGTTTGATTGGGTGGCCGATAGTATACACCTATGGCAATGTCCTTTTTTCGCCTTTTATATTGACCCAAATGCATTCAAGACAGTTTTCATCATTGTTGTGCTCTATTTCTGTAGCGATGTAGTTATTTCTTATATATAGTACAACTCCAGCTCCTTTTTTATTTGGCCTTTTCTTTTAAATAATTTAAATTCCTCTACCTGTATGTTCCATTTGTGGGTTTTATCTTACCAAGTTTCCGTAATGGCAACAATATCATATCTGCCTTCATTTACTTGAATTTCTAATTTACTCTATTTATTGCTCATACTCTGTGTGTTGGTGTAGAGACATTTGAGTCTTTTATTACTGACCCTGTGTTTACTTTCTACATAATCTGTGTGGTGCCTGAGTTCCCCTACTTCCTTACCACCTGTTTGATTAGTGCACTTGGTATGGCACTCACTATTAAAAGCTTGATTTTGCTTGACAGCTTGGTTGATATTCTTGCCCACACAAACATCTATGTTACATGCACTGATAACCCTATTAGTTTTAGATTGCTGGGGACAAAAATATTCTATATCAATTGTTCCCTTTGTTTAGTTTAAATGTTTCTCCAGAAAATCTGTGAATTTAATGCCAAGTAACTCAGTCCCTTTCATTGATGGATGCAAACCATCTCTTTTGTACAGTTTTTCATTGGACCAGCTGCAGACATTGTGACTAATGTAACCAAAGGCTTCCCCTTTACACCACTCCTTTAGCCACACATTCAACTTCGCTATATGGTGGCCTTTTCCTTTTTGTTCCTTATATACTGGTAAAACCTCTGAAAAAGTAAGCCTACAGCCTATCTTGCTAGGTTCCTGCCCCAAGCTATGGAAATGTTGTGGCCTGTTGGGTGCTGGAGATCTCTGCGGCCGACTCAGAGGAGGAAGCACAGGAGTGGGCCAGCTGAAAGCTCCGATGGGGATGAAGGAATGGAGCTGTCACAGCCAGGGACAGAGGTAGAGCCCAGGCTGTCCACCAGCCCCCAAATGGAAAGGCTGAGACCTCCATGCCTTGAGGCAAGTGATTCAGGAGAGGAGGATCACATGGGGCCAGTGATTGATACGCCGGTGCGGCGGAGGCTGAGGAGAGGAGAACAGCGAGAGGCTATGGGCCAGTCTTTGGGGCAGAAGAGTCACCATTGCTAACAGAGCCCCACCCTCAGCTGTGGATAAAAGGCAGGGGCAGAGACAAATAGGTGTGGCAGACAACTATTGATCTCCCTGCTGGTCAGCATTACTAGTTGGAACTCCTGACTCTTGTTTGGAAACTTGCTGGAGTTTTCCTCAGATCCTGTGGCGCTGGGAGTCAGAGCGCCTTCTGAGCATGTGCATGTGTCTTATGTTAGAAAAGAGTCAGCTTGCCTGAAGGACTCTTGCTGCAAGCGTGGTGAGAGACTGAAATTAACTCTGGGTTTTGGGAGACTCCTGCAAGGGAAAAGGGAGCGAGCTCTGTTGTTTGGAGGCAACTAAAGATTTTAACAGTTGACTGTGTGAAACTGCTGGCATTCCTGAATAAAAGGAACGTTGGAGAATTATTGATGCATCTGTTGTGTTCGGGGAGCTGGGTCAGAACAGGAAATCATTCTGCACAGAGAGTACATTTTTTGGGTACAGATCATTCATGCCAAGATGTATAATAGCATCAACATCACAATCCTTATTGGCATTTTTAATTATCTTAAAAATATGCCTGTTGTTTCTGCTAGCAGTAGCACCTGCCAGACATCTGGTGCTCTTTCCAAACCTCCATATCCTTTCCTAAATGTACATCCCTTGCAATTGAATCACCAACCAGAAGGTGGCTTCTTTTTTTGGATGCCTTGCTCTTTTGCATGACTGATGTGTAATATCTAATTTAGGTATTACGGGGGATTGGACTGGAAGACCTCCAAGGTCCCTTCCAGTCTATTCTGATTGACATAAAATAATATTATTTTAAACAAATGTTTTAAGTGGATTTTTCAGTTTAGTTGGGATTCAATACTCTGAATTGTTTACTACCATACCATAAATCTTCTCTATCATTTTGAACAAATCAATTCTCTAAGAAAAATAATCTCCTTTGTTTTATATTTATGACTATCTGTGGTTTATCTTCTCAATAATTAGCATAATATACTGCCATCTTTTTTCCATACTTCTACCTCATTAATTGTAAAATAGGGGTACTTTGGAAATATGGTAACAAATGTAATGTTTCCCTGAAGGGCTGAAGGGGCTAATAGCAATTGAGCCCTTTTATCTCTTTCCCCAGATGACCAGCCTGCTTGGCCTAGGTCAGTGGTGGCGAACCTATGGCACGGGTGCCAGAGGTGGCACTCGGAGCCCGCTCTGTGGGCACACGTGCCATTGCCCCAGCCTTGCCTCCCCCACAACCCCCTCCTCTCCAGCAGCCCCCTGAAGGAGAGTCATCCTCGAGCGTGGCCCACATGGAGCAGCGCAGCCAAGGACATGGCAGCCAGGCAGCGTAGACAAGACTCTGTCCTCACACCCCATCATGCAGTTGATGCTGCAGGGCGTGGGCAGAAGGTGTAGCCTCCATAGCATTGCTGGGCTGCCTGGGTGATCTGCGGCAGGCCCTGGAGGTGGTGAGTGGTCCTGTGGGCAGGCGGGGGGATGGGGGGCAGAGCAGGGGTGGGGCAGGGGGTGGAGCGGGGGCAGAGCCAGTTTTTGGGCACTCGGTCTCTAAAAGGTTCGCCATCACTGGCCTAGGTGCTCCAACACACCTCAAAGGCAGTTAAAGGCAGTTAATTAAAATAATGGCTGTTAAGATAAAATCACATTAAGCAGCAATTACAGGTAACAACAAGCACCAGTGCAATAAACATATAAACAATAACATATAGATAGTGACAGCAAATACATTAAAATAGTGGTCCTTAAAATAAAATCCAGCAACAAGTACAGATAATAGCAACAAGCACCAATGCAATAAACATTTAGACTGTAACACAGCGTGGACATTAAAATAGTCCTTAAAATAAAATAAAATTAAACAACTACAGACAATAGCACAACAAACATATTAAAACGGTGGCCCTTAAGATAAAATCAAATTAAATACCACAATATTATAAAACATTAAGCCTTATTGTGAACAACTTTGCTCAACTAGAAACATTGTTCCAAAACTTCCCACGTGGCTCAGCTCAACAACGGTCAGTATAAAGGTCCATGTTTCCACTAGAGATTTCATTTAAATCACACACATAGGTCCCAAAAACTGTCCTTTGTTCAAATGGTCCCTCACCAATCCTCTGCAGAGCCAGTGAGAGGCCTACTTCTCTAGGCAGGGGCTAATGATCTAGGAGCTGCCCCAGACCAAGGATACAGCCACTCTGGAACCCTGCCTTGGGATAAGATTGTCACTCTTTCATAGCAGCTAGGACACAGTCATCAGTCCAAAATACAGTAGTCACTCTTCCTTGGGGTGGCAATCTTTTTCAGTCTTTTAAAAACTTTTTTCCCCTCCAATCTTCTTTTGCAATGCTGCCTTTCACCTTCTTTCTCTGAGTTGCTGGAATCTGTAGTCCTACTCCTCAGCACTCTGTTTTAATTTCCTCTTCTGGAGACTACATTTTCAGAAACCTCTTCCCATTTCCCCATCTATGTTAAAATAGCTCAGAGAAAGATAAGAGGGATAATAGCTGTAAATCTTTGTAGTGACTTATAAAGGAAAAGAAGGAAAAGGAAAACTGCTAATGGAATAGGTCAGGGATCCCCAATTCCCGGTCCTTGGACCAATACCGGTCTGTGGCATGCCATCAACCGGTCCACACAAACAAGCAAAGCCCCATCAGCGGGATGCAGGCAGCACACAAAACCACACATCCTCCGGTCCGCGGAAAAACCTCTCTCCACGGAACTGGTTGGGTACCTCTGGAGTAGGCTACATAAATAATTAATTTGCCTTAAATAATTCTGAATGTATGTCCTTAGAGGAAAAAGAGTATCTTTAGAAGAAAAAAATTGGATGAAAGCTGAATTTCTTTTCCCAGTATAGCTATGAAGAAGAAAGGTCTCACTGACCTGATAATGAGCATTTTTCTCTGACATGAAGTGTGGTTTCTTAAATCTGAGTCCTCATAGTTAAAAGAGTGCAAAAGCCACTATGTAGGACAAACTGGCAGAAGACTAGCAGAATGCATCCATGAACACCAGTTAGAAGACATAATGAAACTCTTTAATTCCACAACATATGGACAAACGTAACCATAGTTTTAGCTGGGAAACTGTAACAATCCTTGACTGAGCCATGTCCAAAAACGTTAGAGAATCCAGGAAACTTGGCACTGTGATAAATTGGCCATCAATCGGTACATAGACATAAACAGCATCTACATACTGTTCAAAAGAGACAATCAATAAGCCAAAAAAGGAACAAAAGGACCGAAACACCTCACCATCAGCAATCAACACCCAGATGAGCATAGACCAACACCAAGATTAACATCAGGCCAACAATCAAGAAGTAAACAATATCCCAATCAAGGCATTATCAAACAAGCTAACAGCAAACAGCTGTTAAAGCAAAACAACAACAAAATAATATATATTCTTCTCACACATGTATTATATGCAGATAAAGATTTGTATGTAAAGGTTTATTACCAGGGGACTGGAGGCTAAAACATATAAGGAATGGTTGCAGGAATTGGGTATGTCTAGTTTAATGTAGAGAAGGATGAGGGGTGAAACGATAGCAGTGTTCCAATATCTCAGGGGCTGCCACAAAGAAGAAGGGGTCAACCTATTCTCCAAAGCACCTGAAGGCAGGACAAGAAGCAATGGGTGGAAATGTCAAGGAGTCAAGGCGAGGACAAACCTAGAACTAAGGAGACATTTCCTGGGACAGAACAATTAACCAGTCGAAATGAATTTCTTTTGTCGGTGCTCTAATATTTGAGGTTTTTAAGAAGAGACTGGACAGCCACTTGTCTGCAATGAGGGTTGGACTAGAACAGTGATGGTGAACCTTTTAGAGACCAAGTGCCCCAAAACTGCCCCCACCTCCCCACTCACCCCTGCTCTGTGCCCTGCCCACCCACATGGCCACCCGCCTCCACGGCCCGCAGCAGATCACCCAGGCAGCCCAGCAGCGCCATGGCGGCCACACCCTCCGCCCATGCCCCACAGCATCATCTGCGTGTGACGGTGTGAGGGCAGTCTTGTCCCCGCTGCCTGGCTGCCATGCCCTTGGCTGTGCTGTTCTGCGTGGACCATGCTCAGGGGCAACTCTCCTCTGGGAGTGCTGCTGGTGAGGAGGGGGCTGCAGGGGGAGGTGGGGCTGGGGCGATGGTGCACGTGCCCACTGAGAGGGCTCTGAGTGTCACCTCTGCCATGTGTGCTATAGGTTCGCCACCATTGGACTAGAAGATCTACAAAGTCTTCTACGATATTTTATTGTAATCATCAATATATAATCTATATCTATAAGCAATTCATTCATAAATTGGGCATGACATCAGTGTTGCAATTATCAGCAAAATACCCTATGAATATATCCCTGAGCACTTTTCCACTGCTATAAGTTTCATCTCTAACATAAGTTTCGTTTCCTATGAAATGCCTGTAGTTCTTTGTTCTTTGTCCATACAATGAGCTCATCCCCTCTGTTAAGTTTCGTTTCCTGACTTAAGTCTCATTTCCTAGAAAAGCCTGCCTTGA
>NW_015386333.1:2578261-2581771 GCF_001527695.2 Protobothrops mucrosquamatus
TATATAGTTAAACCAGCAACTAGGAGAGAGGGAGGAGCATAGGGATAGCCCGGGAGAAAGAAACCGGAAGTAAATCACATCTTTCAAGTTGATTGGAAGATGTGAACCATGACCCTACAATAAGGGAGTGGACAATGTCTGGAATGCTAGGCGTACCGGAAGATAAGCAGTTCTAAGCATTCCTCCATGCCGTGCTGATATATTTTAACATTAATAAAAGCTTTTAGGAGAAAACATGCCTGAAAGTCCTTTTAAGTGTTTCATTACTCAGACACATGACATTATGCTTAGAACTCCTCTCCTTTTACAACAATCTGGGGTCTCGAGCCCCACCCACTCCCTCTAATTTTGAGGGTTCTGGAAAAGACTCGGCGAAGATGAAAATGCAGAAAAAAAAAGTGTCTGAAGCCAGCTTTTTGACTGCAGCAGATTTCCCGGGGAGGGAATCAAAGAGCGGCGAGCCGGGCGAAAGAAGAATCTGGCAGATTTCCCAGCTGGGAGCGAGGCCAAAACTGGATGAAGAAGTGATAAGCGAAAACTGTGCTGTAAACCAGACAACGTTGCCAATAAATGAACGTGAGTCACAATTAAGGAATTCTTACAGATTGCCTTCACCCCCCCACCAGCCATCTATCACTGAAAACTCGGGCGAGTGGAAATACCCACCTGCAGTTCACAGTGGGTCATTAGACTGCCTGGCAAAGAGATGTGAGGAATTAGAAGTGCGAAGCGGAGGGCAGCTCCTGTGGAGAGAGGCCCCCAGCCCCACCCTTGCAAAACTACAGCCGGTGAGCTTTCAGATTAGAGGGGCCCAGCATGCACAGTCACCATTGGGAGGCCTGCAGCAACAGGGGGCACTACCAACCCCCGTGGCCCAGCAGCAGAGAAGCCACCAACCATTCGATGGGCAAGCAGGATGGGGCCAACAGCAACTGGGAGCACCACATCAACAGCAGGGAGCCCAGCAGCCATGGGACCAGCAACCGGGGTGGGACCCACAGCAACAGCCCCAGTGGGGGCCACAACGGCCTGTTTTCCAACCAGCTTTCAAGGCAACCTTCGATGGAGACCCAGAGAAGCTGATTTTTTTTCTTAACCAAGGGCGCTCTCACTTGAACCGTTGGGCCTACCATTATCCGGACCCAGGTGCCATGGTCGACGTATTTGCATCCAACCTAGAGGGAGAAGCAGCTGAATNTATAGACCAATAAAAGAGAGGCACAGAGGCTTTTCGAGGCTCTCGCCTGCCATCTCACCTGAAGAAACATGTTGTCCGTGTGTTTCTCTATCTGAGCGAGGTCCGTTGATGGTGTTCAACGTACATCACCAGTCCATTCCTCTGGAGAGGAATAAGTTCATCCTGCAGGCGCAGGACCCCGGGATTTTGCAATCCCACACATCAGATTTCAAATCATTGAGTAATTGAGGCTATTAATTTATCTTTTCAGTTGTGAAAGATTCTCCAGAATAGGAATTTTGCAGAGAAGTCATTTTGGTTGTCCAACTATTTCTGTTGTTCTTTTGTTGTTATTGCTAAGTTGGGTAGCTGTATTTTTATTGTTTTTCATATATTTCTTTCCCTGTTTTTTCAATTTTGCAGTTTTTGTAATTTTTGGGGGGTAAACATTAAAAAATAAAATTTAAATTGTTAAAATAAAATTTAAAAAATGAGAAAAAAAGAAATAAGGTACTGGTGGTTTAAGTAGATGGGAGGCATGATCTTGTTGTCAATCTGTATTTTAACCGGGAAGGTAGATTTTAAATGTGTATTTAAATTTTTAAATTGTATGAGCAACTGCGAAATTCAGTTCAGAAAGAAACATTAAACAAATAATTAAGTAATCACTCAAAGATATTTGAATTAGATCCCATTAAAATCAAGAGAACAAGTTTCTTATCATAAGTGCTACCGATTTCATAGAATCAAATGTAATCATCATGTTCTGGCTCCAGTCCATGGTATTTCCTGTGACTTTTTTTTTCATTTTTCTTTCAGGCTAATATTTGGCACTCTTTATCCTGCCTATTACTCTTACAAAGCTGTAAAATCAAAGGATATTAAAGAATATGTAAGTAGCATTTCTGGGAGAATCCTGTATGCCTTTTAACAGTTGTTGCTCTGCTCTTTAGAAGGAAGAACAAACTTACATGCTTCAGGTGTGATTATTTTTTTCTGTGTACTTACAGGGTGCCAAATCATTACTATAGTCCCCCCCCCATTTTAATTGGTAATTTCAATTTTTGGCTAATGTGCAGATGATTTAACCTTATCTTCCATTTTAGCTACAAAGCCAGGAGAAATAAGATTGGTCTTTGGATGATATTTCCTGTTTCTAAAATAAACATCCTGGCTAATTAAAATTATGCATTCTTTACTGATTAATTTAAGGACACAATGCTGGGCTACTGAAGCACACATAGCAGATACAACTATACCTTGAGCACAGTGTGGGGCCCTATTTTATATGAAATTGTACAAATCTCCATCCATATCTGTAGAGATTACTATTTTGTAATAATATCCCAGATTTGTTTACTACAATGCTTTTGAAATCTGTAGATTAGGTTAGGGTTAATAAAAACCAGTTGCCTTTTAATATTAGTAATATTAATTATGAGCATGTACTTTCTACTTATACTTAACTGCATAGCAAAGTGTGTGTTTCTGTGTGTGAACATTATTGTGAAGTTTTTGCAAATATTCAGAATTGTTTGGATATCCTTATTCAGTTTTAGTCATTTAAAAATGATTCTAGTTTTCATTATGAAGCCAGAGAAACAGCCTAAAGTAACTTGGGATTTACCAAACCTCGTAACACCTTTAGTTTTTTATGAAATAAGAAGATTGCTTGTAATATTTTTTTTTAATATATTTTAAATTTTAAATAGTGAGAACTGCTTACGTTCGATATATTAAAATGGTTTGTATTGGGAAAAAGAATTGAAATTGAGAAACCTAAAGAATGAAAAAAAATAGTTGCTAATTTAATAAAATATATTATTATTTAAATTTAAAGCTATCGTTTGAAAGTAGATTCAGAACTACTTTGATAACTGCTTTTATGCCATATCAGAATTACTTCTGCTACATGATCCTTAAATAAGCCATGATACAAGCCATTTTTATCTTCCACACAAGAAAAATTAACTAAATAAAAAATAATGGTGTTTGGAAGACACCATCAGAGACATAAGTGGCAATTAGATGGTGAACCAATTGAACAGGTTAACACCTTTGTATATCTGGGCGTAACTTTTTCCAAGACTGGATCTTTGCCATAATCAACGAAGTACATTTAGAGCAAAAGCCTGCCTGAATCTATTGCTTAAACTAAAGAACCATAGTTACCCAGGGTCCTTAGCCCCATTAATTAAGGTATATAAAGCTAAGGTTACCACTATGCTCTTGTATGGAGCAGAAGTTTGGGGTCTCTACTCAACCACAGTCTTAGAACAAACACAGTCCCAGCATTTGAGATGTATTCTGGGTGTAGATCCAAGAACATCTGC
>NW_015386333.1:2584665-2585667 GCF_001527695.2 Protobothrops mucrosquamatus
GATTTGAGGACCCATCCATAGGCCTCAAAGCGGCAAGACAAATTCACAAAATAAGACAAGCCGGAAGGCCTGCCCTGGAATATGTACGGGAATTCCGCAAATTAGCAGGCCGAACAGAGGGGTGGTCCGAACATTCCCTGGTTCAATACTTTGTTGAGGGATTGGACGATCACCTCTCTCAAGCTTGCATATATCGAGAGGTACCTGATCAGCTACATGAGTAGTACCAGACAGCAGTGAAGCTAGACATTAAGCTCTCTCGCTATAAGAAGCCTCCCCCACACGAACCCGAGCAGCAACCAGAGTTACCCGGACAGCAATCACCCCCACGAAAACCCTCAACTACGACACTGGCTGAAAGACCCAGGCCACCGACACGCCCTTCCTTCACGTGTTTCCGGTGTGGACAAGAAGGACATCGAGCGGCCACCTGTCCAATCCCCTACCCCCGATGGCAGAGCGGACCAGAATCAGCAAGGCGAAAGAAGCCTGCTCAGCGGCTAACGAGAGAAAAATCCAACCGGCTCACGCAGGAGAACACTGGGACTCCAGTTGGACCCGCCCCTGATCTACCCTCCTTTGACAGCGACGATGAAGGAGAGAACGATCCGATGGTGAGTCAACTAATCCCGTCTTTTTCACTGGCCGCCAAGCTTATAATCCCTAAGACTGGGGCACAAATGGACTTAAATGTACTAATTGACACTGGATGCACCCGCTGCATCATTAGTCGGCAGTTTGCAATAAAAATGGGCATACGGGCAAAACAGCTTTCCGAACCGGTGAGGTTTGAGCAAGCCGAAGGCTCCCTGATGGGAGGGACTTTTGTCACACAATTAACCGAGCCCTTACGCCTAGAAATAGGTGCACATTGGGAGTTTATTCGCTTCCTGGTAGCTCCAAAAATGACTGAGGCGGTGGTCCTAGGGTTAGCCTGGTTAGACAAATGGAAACCATTCATCTGGTGGGAGAAAGGAATGAGAACTGTGAGACTGCCTATAG
>NW_015386333.1:2588200-2614845 GCF_001527695.2 Protobothrops mucrosquamatus
ACCGGAAGTAAATCACATCTTTCAAGTTGATTGGAAGATGTGAACCATGACCCTACAATAAGGGAGTGGACAATGTCTGGAATGCTAGGCGTACCGGAAGATAAGCAGTTCTAAGCATTCCTCCATGCCGTGCTGATGTATTTTAACATTAATAAAAGCTTTTAGGAGAAAACATGCCTGAAAGTCCTTTTAAGTGTTTTGTTACTCAGACACATGACATTGGGACTGATTGGGGTAGATTGCAAGGGTGACTCCAAGATATAATTTTATCATATTTTATCTATATTTTAAATTACTTTACTCTATTTTAATTTCATTTTAGACTGTATTTTACTCCAATTTCATCTTAAGTCATATTTTACTTTAGTTCCATTTTAAACTGTATTTTATCAAATTTTATTTTAAATTGCTTTTATCAGACTTTGGTAATGATTTGTTGCTGGAACTTTGCACTTTGATATGGCCCAAGAGCTAATCAATAAAGATTTATTATTTAATAAATAAATAAATTTGGTTCTGCTTTTACTATTGAGTACTATCAGTGGTGGGATTCAAATATGTGAACAACCGGTTCTCTGTGTGGATGCCGCTTCCGGAAGTCTATTCTGGGCCTGGGCAACAAAAAAGTAGCTACCGGTTCTGCCGAAGAGGTGTGAACTGGCTGAATCCCACCACTGAGTACGAATCTGTTATTTGAAGTAGTACTATGTCACCTTGTCTATTAGTAAGCCTGGTCTTAGTGCTAGGAAGGAAGGAAATAGCACCTGTATAAGTTTGGAAGTATGAGATAAACTTTTAATTATGCTTCTCTTTTCAGGTGAAATGGATGATGTACTGGATCATATTTGCACTCTTCACAACAGCAGAGACATTCACAGATATTTTTCTTTGCTGGTTGGTATCCTTTGAAATGTATTTTTCTTCAGAAGAAAACTAGAACAGAGCAAGCAGACCACACACAGGCACACACTGTAGAAAGTATTAGGTACCCAATGATACTAGGTGGGTGGAATACTTGTCCTGGAAGCGTGGCACTTCCTTTCAGAAATGCCAAGTGTTAATGTCAATGTTGTTGATTGTTGTTCTCTAAAATCCCACTTCAAAGGGGAAAATTGTAAACATACCAATCATTAGCATTCTTGAGAAACTTGTGGTTTATATAGAACTACCACTACAGTTTGTGAATCAAAGTTTATTTACTGAGAAAAAAAATGCAATTCTTCGAAGGATGTACGTTATGAAGATGCAGTTCTGGCATGTGTATGGGGAAGATATCAATAAAATCTTTTGGGATTGGACAACAATGATATTTGTCTTATAATAGGCAAGCAAAAAAAGAAGAAACATGTTCTCAAGAATGAAAGCATATACAATAATAAAAAGCATATAAGATAATAAAAAATCCTTCCACATTTTAAAAGGGCAGGTAGGTGACAGAGGTTGAGAAGGACCTGAAGAAAGAAGCAGGTAGATGTGCCTCACTGTTCAAATTAAGTATGTCTGAGTTTGCAAAGTGGTTGAATCCTGAATTTTTCTGCATATAAGCACAACATAGATGTATGTCTTTGAATGCAGATATACTAAAATATAACTAGAGCACAGAGAATGTTTCTAAATTCCCAGGAATTTAGAAATGGTTGCTTATTTCTTATATTAAAATTGGTCCTGGGAAAGTCCTAAATAGAAGAAAATACAGGAAGAATATGAAGATGAGAATGGGGTTGTAGGAAGCAAAATAAGGACAGGAATCTTAAAGGTAGAAGGAATGATCAGGCATGAATATCTTGCATGTCACTTTTAATATGCATATTTAAGCCACTCAGAATTACCCTGTGGTAAGATGGGTGGACAATAAATTTTATAGACAAACAAACAAACAAACAAACTTTATGAGATCTACAACAGTACATTTACCAGTGGAATTGTGAGAAAGGTGAAACTGAACCTATAACTTCTTGCTTTTTTGTTATCAGTACTCAGGTGACATTTGAGGGCCAAGGATTCAGCTCATTGTAATCTTGCACAATTGCCTTTGCTTAACTGAACATCAGGATATATGAGATACTTCGTTTGCTTTTGCTCTCCTAGAACTTTTTTCCTGTAAGAAATGTGGAACTGAATATTGCTACCATCTTGAAACAGGTTTTGTGCGTTAGTCTGGACTGAAATTTGTGCAAGTTGTCAAGGAACAACTAGGATGGAAATAACCATTGATATGTCCTACTGTACTTAGGAATGAATGAACAGTGAGACTTCACATGGCATTCTCAAATAGAAGGGAGGATAGATTACCTGTTGTGGTCTTCTTCATTTTATTAGTGGAGGCATTGTACATGGGTTTGTGAGCGGGACTCCTGACTCATGTTATACATGAAGATGCGCTTAAAGACATTAGCAAAAGCCAAATTGCAAGGAGAAATATTTTTGGATGCCAATATCATAAAGCAACTATCAATCTGAAAAAGGAGCATTGTAGGAATTTCTAAAAGTCATATTAAAGAAGAAAAATTATAGCCCTAGAATGCAATATAAACTCTCAAGAATCACAAGAAGCATTGATAAATCTTCCAGACTTTCCTATTCATATTACCTGAGATTTAGGTATGGGTGTGGCTTAGCATAAATGCACACATTCAAACATTTATAAATTTACTTTATTGGTAAATTTTAAAAATTCCCAGGGAACTTGATTTGAAAAGAACAACAAAATATATTCTTTTCCTTGTCTGTAGGTTCCCATTTTATTATGAACTCAAAATAGCCTTTGTAGCTTGGTTATTGTCTCCGTACACAAAGGGCTCCAGTCTTCTATATAGGAAATTTGTACACCCAACTTTATCTTCAAAAGAAAAGGTCAGTGATATTATTTCTCATAAATTTAGATAAGCTTATGAATATTTTTAGGCTGTGACACCATTAACCATTAGTTAGCCTCATCAAACTGAATGATAACTATTGAATTAGTTGTTGGATAGATATAATATTACTTACACGTTTTGCATTCCTTTCAGAAAGGTTTTATTTCAGTAGGTGTTACTTTTTTCTTGATTGACTTGTTTTTACAAATCAGTACCCAAAAAAAGCAGTTTCCCAATGGGATGACTGTCAGCGTAATCAATGATCTCAGCTATTGAAAAAAAAAATTACAAATGTTTCAGAGGCAATTGGAACAGTCAGTTAGAAATCTTGAAGAACAGCTCATATGAGAAATAGATTTGTAATGCAAATTTGTCCAACCTGGTATTTTTCAGTTATATTACATTGAGCTACAGCTTCTTTAATTCCTATCCAGGTGGGAATTATGGGAGTTACAATCCAATACACTATGACACTTCCAAAATGAAAAGGACTACCAAGAGCCCTTTATTATCCTTCATTTATCATGTACCCCTTTATTATCCTTCATTTCTTTTAATTCAGCAATCTCCACATTGACAGAACAATAATAATCTTCCCCCATTTGTCACCAGCAAACAGAGGTGGCAAAAGTTGGCATCTTAATACTAAATAAATTGCTGGTTTTGTTTTGGCTTAGTGTATTGTGTGAATTCAGCTAATTAAATTTAGTTATCAGACAATGGTTAAACAAGTGGTGGCTTGCCATGATCTATATACCTATCCTTTTGGAAAGTAATTTATCTACAGCACTTTTATATCATGCTTGCTTCTGGGGTATAATTTGTGGATTATTCTTCTTCAGACTGAGCGTTAAGGAAACTTCTGAGTATCTGTATTGGAATCAGGTGTTCCCTAAGGATCTAAAATAGCTTTGCTTTTTTTTTTACTCATCACTCTAATTAGGACCTACACTGCAAGTTTATATCCCTATTTTTCTATTAAAAAGAACATGTGAATAGGGAGAGCTGAGTAATTATTCATTTTATTTCTCTAAGTAGATTGATATATTATATTAAGCAGTAAAGCATGGTCACCAAGCTACAGTTGTTAAATTCATGTAACATGTTAAGCCCAAACCTAACAAATTATGACTTAGACATCATCCTGAAAGTGGAATGGAAGAAACTTCAGTTTCCCAAGTTTGAATATTTATTTTATGATAAAACTATGACAACTCCTCTCATATAATTGTTTCATCAATGAGGAAGATGCATGATTTGGTCACCACGATATAAAAAAGATGTTGAGACTCTAGAAAGAGTACAGAGAAAAGCAACAAAGATGATTAGGGGACTGGAGGCTAAAACATATAAGGAACGGTTGCTGGAATTGGGTATGTCTAGTTTAATGAAGAGAAGGATGAGGGGGACATGATAGCAGTGTTCCAATATCTCAAAGGCTGGAATTGGGTATGTCTAATTTAATGAAGAGAAGGACGAGGGGGGACATGATAGCAGTGTTCCAATCAAGATCACGTGAAGTGTTAATACCACTTTACAATGCCTTGGTAAGGCCATACTTGGAATACTGCATCCAGTTTTGGTCACCGTGCTGTAAAAAAGATGTTGAGACTCTAGAAAGAGTACAGAGAAGAGCAACAAAGATGATTAGGGGACTGGAGGCTAAAACATATAAGGAATGAAAACATATAAGGAACGGCTGCTGGAATTGGGTATGTCTAGTTTAATGAAGAGAAGGACGAGGGGGGACATGATAGCAGTGTTCCAATATCTCAGGGGCTGCCACAAAGAAGAGGGAGTCAAGCTATTTTCCAAAGCGCCTGAGGGCAGGACAAGAAGCAACGGATGGAAACTAATCAAGGAGAGAAGCAACCTAGAACTAAGGAGAAACTTCCTGACAGTTAGAACAATTAATCAGTGGAGCAACCTGCCTCAAGAAGCAGTGAATGCTCCAACATTGGAAGTTTTTAAGAAGAGATTGGACAGTCATTTGTCTGAAATGGTATAGGGTTTCCTGCCTGAGCAGGGGGTTGGACTCAATGACCTCCAAGGTCCCTTCCAACTTTATTATTATTATTATTACTATTACTATTACTATTACTATTACTATTACTATTATTATTATTATTATTATTATTATTATTACATAAACCAGACCCTGTTTAAATTGTTTTGATCTATCATTGTGATCTCTTTGAGAAGGGGACCAAAAAGTATGCAGAGCAGGCATGGAAATATCTTCTCTTTGATAAGTAAGAGAAAGAAAAAATTATTTGAACTCTTTTGAGTTTGATTGTGGATTTTTTTTTTTTTTGACAGGAAATAGATGATTGCTTAGTCCAAGCAAAAGATCGCAGCTATGATGCCCTGGTGCATTTTGGGAAACGGGGGCTAAATGTTGCAGCCACAGCTGCTGTAATGGCAGCTTCCAAGGTAACTAGTAGGACAATTCAGGATATGAGAGTTACTTTAATACTACCATTTTCTTTGGCTGTGAGAACATTCAGACACTGGTTCACGAGCAATGCTTAGTATCAGAAGCTCTAAAGCCATTTGCCATCAATAGCAGAAGACCACAAATGTCTCAGTACATGCAGACACAAGGCCCTAAGAATTACATTCTTTCCAAGGTGATTAACAGCAAAATTTAATATTATACCGGTACTTAGGAAAACTTAAAGCTAATTCCACAAAGAATGACTAATAACAATATGTACCCACAAGTGTAGTGGCTTGAAATATAAATCTAAGAGTTTTCAGAATTATTTCATTTCTTTTTCAGGGATTTCTGTTTCAAAAAAAGTATAATCTTCATTTAACCTATTTCTTTTTTGTTGAATTAAAGTAAAAAACTCTAAATCGATTTTATATAAAATGTCTCCCAAATAATATTTAAAAACCTGAACAGAACATTTTGTGTTGAAAATGAGGTTATTTAAAGAGGTGGGAATAATTGTATGTACATTTACAATTTCTGTATGATAATGAAGAATGAACTGATACAGATAGTCTTAAAAGAACAATTGAGCCCACAATTTGGGTCATAAGACATTGCAGTTGTTAAACTAGGTGCCAATGTGACCATCTCATTCAACAACTGCAACTCCAGCTTCCCCTGTTGCAGTTGTTAAACAACTGCACAGGGGCACCTTGGGATGGGAGAGGCTCTGGGAGGCCAGTTCCCATCATGCAGAAACCTGCTACAGACCAGAAGGCCTCAGCCAGCTAGACCCATCAGTATGCGGAAACCTGTCGCAGGCCAGGAGGTCTTGGCCAGCTATGCCTTTCAGTGTGTGGGAGTCTATTATGGAATGGGAGCCCTGGGTCAGCAATCCCACCAGCAAATGGGGTATCCTCCCACCCCACCTTTCCCAGAACTCTTGGGGCTTTTCCCCACCACACCACTTTCTTGGAAAGCTTGGGATTTCTCGTCATCCAGTTGTGCAGACCCACTTCCCTTCCCTTTTCAGGTAGCTGCTGACAAGAATCCCCAGCCAATGAGATGTACATCTACTGCAGAAAGCTAGCCAGCCCCAGCCCTTGCAATATTATGAGCCTCTTTCTATCTCTGGAAACATTGTGTTGGCTAGCTTTCTGCAGTCGGCATACCTTGCGTTGGCTGGGTGTACTTGTCAGCAGTTGCACAGAAAGGGAAGGTAAGTGGAACCAGATAGCTGGCAGAGAAAAGATTTAGGCCTTGGGGACTGGTGGGACAGGGGGCAGGCTGTGCTGGTGGCCCTAGCAGGTAAAAGCTTTCCAGCTCATGGGTGGAAATTGCAGCACTCCTGTGGCCATAAGGGCCTGTAGGCTGCCAAGTGCCCCAAATTCTGTCACATGACCACAGGAGGATTGCAACAGTTGGAACTTCAGGAGGGGGTTTTATATCCCTTTGTTCAGTGCTGTTGTAATTTTGAACAGTTCTGCTTTGTTGCACAGTCAGCCAGATTATTGTTAAATTTAATTACCACCTATCTCTCCATGGGGCTACTGTAAGCGGCTTACAAGAATAAAAAGGGAGAAATGATAAGAGTGTAAACAAAACTGAAGTAAAATACTGTAGAACAATAAAATAAACAATGGAAAAGAGACAATCAGAATATATCAATATGATAACCAAAAAAGTGGATGGATGGAAATCAGAGAGAAGGGAGTGGGAGGTAGAGTCAGCCATCAATCCAGCATCCACCTCTAACATAGAACTCCCCCATTTGGTCTCCAGTCCAGTCAGCAGAGCCAGGTCTTCAGGCGCTTGCAGAAGGATAGGAGGGTGGGAGCAGATTGCCCTGGAGGGCAAAATGTTCCAAAGGGTGGGCGCTGCAGTAGAGAAGGCTCTTCTTTTGTATTCCGATAGTCAACAGTTCTTTGACCAACAGGATCCACAGTAGGCCCTTTCTGCCAGCACAAGTAGAATAGGCTTGTGCTAGTGGGACAAGATGGTTCATCAGGTAGTCTGGACCTATGACATTAAGGGTTTTAAAGGTCATAACCAACACTCTGAACTGCACTAAGAAACAGACCAGTAGCCAGTGAAGTTCACAGAGCAGAGATATAATATGGGCCATCCTCTTTTAGCAGGAGACATGAATCCAGGAGAACCCCCAAGCTGTGAAGTGGGTGTGAATAGGGTTGTACAACTCCTTCTGAACTAAGGATGACAAAATCTCAGATCCTGAGGCTCCATGCACCCAAAGCCACTTAGTCAGTTGCTGAATGAATGGTCATAAATCAGGGATTATCTATAAAAGTGTTATTTTTCATTTCAATTGATTCATTGCATTGATTTAATAACATGTAACAATTAAATGTCAGATGATCCTGATTATTACACATTGGACAAAAGGGATATGTTTGCTATATTATGCTTTCAAACAGAGAGGAGGTCTAATTGCCTAATAAGTTAATTATATAAATAGTTATAAGAAAAGTATTAATTGGAATTAGAGGATAAAGATTGATAGGAAATATAAAACTCAGTTACCAGTTAGGATCTTGTTTTTCTTTTCTTATTATTATGAAGATAAGACTATTTCACATCTAAACTGTGTATTATTTAGTATCTGAATGCCCTTTAGAAGAAGTGGTGGAATCTGCCATACATTGTATTAGTTTCTCTTCTTTGTAGAGAAATTAGCTGTTAATTATTCTACAAAAATCTTATAGTGGAAGTCAGTACTCAACATGTATACATAGCACTCTGTAACGACAATAGCAAGATTTTGTACAAGTGGTAGAGTATATGGTATATTAAGCTTTTCAGCAACAAGGTTACCTGCGACTTCATACTTGCAGAACAATCTTAATGTTTGTTTTATATGTTGCCACAGTGGGATTTTTTTTTACCTGCTAGATCACCCAGCTCCTTCATTTTCTGTTGCATTTGGATCTGAAAGACGGGCAGGTAACCTTGTGAAGGTTCTAAACTAATCTACTTCTAAACTAATCTACATATTATCAAGCAAGACTAGCATGCTTGCCAATATCTTTTTTTTTTTTACTAAAACAAGCACTTTCAAGAGTAAATTGTGGGACATTGATGTCATTCTGCTTTCTTTGATCCATTCAGCTTTAAACTATGACTTTATCAGTAGTAACAAAAATTGCAGGGGTACCATTTAACATAGTAGTAGTTTACACGGATGTTACTACAGTATTACATCTATGTTAGTTTCACTTAGTTATGACAGGATTATTTAGTCATACAGTGGCTGTGTGATTTCATTTCTTAGATATTAACACACAAGGCTTGTGCAGAGTTTCAACTAGGATGCTTTGAAGCACATGGAGGTGCAAATATAGCATCTCTGCAATTCCTTAAAGCAGCTATATATATTTTTTTCTCCAGGATCGTGTCCCTCTCTGCAACTGCTATGCACTCCCAAAAAAATTTACATCTCGTTTATGAAGTTGTAGAAAGTTGTTATATACTGTATGTGCCACCATTCTCTCTAAAACATCCTTTTGCCTTGTGCTGTGCAGCCCACTTAACTTAGTGATCAATTCCTACTGGAAAAAAAATCACCTGAAACAATATTTTAGCTACATCTCTAAAAACATTTCTATGTAAAAACTATGAACAAAAATTTACAAACTTAAGATACATCTTTTATTCCTGACCTGGTTTTCACATTGCATTAATCCAGTGGTGGCGAACCTATGGCACGGATGCCAGAAGCGGCACTCAGAGCCCTCTCTGTGGGCACGCGCACCATTGCCCCAGTCCTAGGCCTTCAGCTGGGTTTTATAAAACCTTTACGCTTTAGGCCTCCGCCGCTATGTACAAAAAAAAAAGGTTCAATCAATCAGTCAATTTCAACTTCTCACAGGAAAAAAAAGATCTCGCAAAGTTGGAATTGATTGATTGAACTTTTTAGTCCCACCCAGTCTGCTGTTACCACCGCAGCTACACCCACCCAATGGGCCATGCCCACCCAATGGACCACATCCACCCGGCACCCGACGATACATAAGTGGGTTTTGGGTTGCAGTTTGGGCACTCGGTCTCGAAAAGGTTTGACATCACTGCACTAAGCTATAATTTAACCATGGTTTTCTGAAGAAATAACAGGCTTGAACAAGGCATTAAACCAATGTGGGTGACCTTTTCGTAGTCAGAGCCATAGTTTTTGAGAATTTCAAGCAGTGACATGATATGGTGATAAGGCAGCAAACCCACTTGTGGGAGCTTTTTAGTGTTTGGGGAAATGCTCAATGCAAAATATGGGCACTTGTTTCTATATTATTTGTAAAAAGGGGAAAAACCATATGACCAAAAATTATTTACTATTCAGCTCTAAATATTGGTGGTACAGTCTTGAAAAACTTCAGGGTCTACAAAAATGAGGTTTGGGGGACCATTCTTATGCTGTGAATTTTCACCAACCTATAAACTATGTAATATAAAATACAGTTGTTGAATTCAAATAACACTAAAATTGAAATTTAAAGTTTAATCTGTGAATTCAGTTGTTAAGCTTTTAGATTTTGTGCTTTACATATCGTTGATATTTTTATGTATAAGCATCCTTCATATTACTGTTTTAAACAAAAATCTAGTTACAAAGATAATTTTCCAGTTTCTGAAATGTGTACACTTTAAAGAAGGTTTAAAAATCTTTTGATATAGCCATCTTTGTCTAAAAAGGAAGCATGAGTGAAAAATTTATAAAAAATGAAGACAAGGTAGACTAAAATACATCCAAAATATATCAAGAAATTTATACAGACTGATAATATAAATACAATCTGAGATACTTCAAGCATTTAATGAAATATTTGTGGAAAAAGACTGTTAATTTCATGTAATATATACTTTTGGTTACATACCCAAAAAAATACATTTTCTTGAAAGTTATTTCTGATATAATGCTAACTAACCATTTGGTGTATGGTTTAAATGAAAGTATTTTTCATTTAAATAATATTTTTCCTAAGTAATATTTAACAACTTAAACGACAATCCTATGTATATTTACTGAAAAGAAAGTCCCAGTGCATTCAACCATGATGATACTCAGATATGCATAGGCTCCTAAGGATTTCATCTAATATCTAGCACCATTATTTTGCTTATTAAAAATCAGTGATGACAGTTTTTACTAATTCAGTTCATACTGTTTTTGTGTGTTTGCATGTACTTTGTTTCATAGTTAATTGATACAGGTTTTATAGTGAATAAGAAACACAGGATGCAAAAGATACATACATCTTTGTTTCAAGATGTAAAAATAAACAAGAGCAAATGATAATTTTGAGACTGAAATATTTAGCAGGCTATGGTTATTCCTCTGTTGGTAACCTATGGATTGAGTGGCTGGAGAGCATTATAATCAGCAGCTGCCATGATGGGAGACAGTTCAAAAGTTTCAGCCACAGATAATCCTCAATTTAGGATTGGTTAATGATTAATGAAGTCTAATCCTGCAGAAATATGGCCTTAAGACAGAACGACAGATGTATTGTTCAGATAATTATTTCAGGGGATCAATAATTATAGAGCAATGCAAGAAGAAGTGAATCTAAAAAATAAAGGATATTGCCAACAGAACTATTTTAGTCTACAGCAGCACATAAATTACCACTGATGAATAAATATTTCACAAAGACATATCCATATAATTGCATGTTCTATATTCAGGTAGTCCTTGATTTACAGCTGGTTGCTTAGCAACCATTTCAAGTTATAATGGACCCCCCCCAAAGGTACTTATGATCTGATTCTGAAGTTTCAATGCCCTTCAATCACATGACCATTTGTCAAATGCTCAACAACTGGCTGCATTTATGGCTGTTTGCAGCGTCTTCTAGTTTTTAGCAAAAATGCCCCA
Source organism: Protobothrops mucrosquamatus (assembly GCF_001527695.2). NCBI lineage: Eukaryota > Metazoa > Chordata > Lepidosauria > Squamata > Viperidae > Protobothrops > Protobothrops mucrosquamatus. Next base: position 2,599,383 of record NW_015386333.1, read on the forward strand.
TAGTGATCAATGGTTTGTTTTATAACCACAGTGGTCACTTTATGACAGTGACAGTACCTTAATGATCACTGCAAAAAATGGTCATAAAAACAAATTGGTCATATAGGTGATCCCCTTTTAACCATAATGACTTATAACTGTAATGGGAAGGTTCCATTAGAGCCATAAGTCAAAGGACAACCTATATATTGTGTTAAGGATCAGTTCTTAGCATGGGCATCCTAGCAGACAGAGCAGTGTTTAGCTAACCCCATAATCTTTTAAAAGGGATACATGTGAATGAGTCAGTCAGCTCCAATACTACCTTCATTGACACCAAACACATTTGTTTCAATCCACATTAATTCAACTCAGACAATGAATCTACACTTGTAAAAGGAACAATGGCATGCCTTGGCCTACCTGCAAAATCAGATTACTTAAACTCCTCCCTTTCTGCTAGAGAAAAATGGTTTGTTGTTTTGAAAACTAAAAAGAGATTGGAAATAGAGGCTAAGAAGAAAACCAGCATATCTGCTACGTTGCAAGCAGGCCCCTCAGGGACTGATGCCCAGGGATAACTGAGTCAGAGAGAAACCTATTGCAGAAAAAAAATCCTTGAGAAAGTAAAATTTTAAAAATCAGTTAGCTAAAAGTATGTTGACCTTATTTTTAAATCAAATGTATTGTCTTTGATTATTATTGTCTTTACTGAAGCTCAGTGTGTGTTTTATAAATTGACACCTGTTTACACCAGTTACTTCTTTCTTAGTAGCAAATCAATAGCATGTTGTGATCTGCTCAGTCATTAACTTGTATATTTTTAATTTTTTATTAAATAAGTTCTTTGTAAAGTAAAACACTACAAATTTAAATAAAAAAGAAAGTAATAGAAAAGAGTTAAGTAAATAAGAAATAAAATGAAAGAGTAAACAGGGAAAAGAAAAAATATTTAAGAGTGGTTTCTGATCTTTATAGCAATTTTATATTTTTTATATTTTATCCTCTCTCTAAGGTTACATTATGGCTCCCTTCTTTCCATATTCTACCCTGGGTTATCATTAAACCCATAAATCCCAAGTTCATTTTTTTCCATTTTCAGCAAAAAAAAAATCTGTAAATTTTCTTGTATATTTGTTTTATTACAGGTTGTTTTCAAATTCTGCCAATATCTTGAATAGCTCTGTATTTTTAACTCCTTTGCTAAAAAGAACTGTTTTGCATGTTTCCTTTTCTTCCCCTTTTAAATAAAATTTAATTCAAGAATTCTTGTGAGACTGTTTAGAAACAGATTTCCCTAGACCAGTGGTTCTCAACCTTTTTAATGCCGCGACCCCAACCGGTCGTAAGTCGAGGACTAAACCGGTCGTAAGTCGAGGACTAAACCGGTCGTAAGTCGAGGACTACCCAACCGGTCATAAGTCAAGGACTTTCCCTGTCCGGGAGCGCCGCGCATGCATGGTTCCGCCCCCTGCGCCGGCCGAAGCGTAGCTGGCAAGCGGCAGAGACAGAGCAGGCCGACCACCAGCTGGCCCAGCCCAAGGGAGGTAAGGCACCCGCCGGAAAAGGGGAAAAAATGGCGGACAAAAAAAATGGCGGACAAAAAAAATGGCAGACAACCTTGCTTGGCGACCCCCATGAAATGGTCGATCGACCCCAAATGGGGTCCCGACCCACAGGTTGAGAACCACTGCCCTAGACCAAGCAATATTTCAGCACAATATTTGCACAACAGTCCCCAGCATCTCCAGAGGAGTTAGAAACTTTCCTCTCTGAAATCCGAAGCAGTCAACAATCGGTGTGATATAGGAGGTTCTGAACAAAATGAACCCATGATCTAATGAGCTTTTTTCAATTTCTTCCTCAACTAGTTTATGGGTCATAACATATCAGAAGGCAGTAAGGATGCGGCCTGCTTATAAAGTCCTCAAGTATGCTAGCAAGGAAAGATGAATCGCAGAAATGCCATGCCATTATTGCTCAAAAAATAGAGTCCTGCCGGTTACAGAATAGGGGAGTTGAAACTTTGGGAGAGAATGCTTTTTCTTTGTCAAAAAAAAACAACAACCCTACAACATCTGACAAGTAATCTTCTGGGAGTAATCTTTCACATTTATAAATTTCTCAGAAAATAGAAATAATTGCATGTGAGTATGAGGATGAATAAAATGTGCACACATACTAATATGCATAAAAACATGGCAATGAAGAAAATAAACTAATTGAAAGAGAGATGAAGTATGTCCAATTTGTCCCTCAAAGTAATGGATTTTCAATATGCGTTTTTTTAAAAAAAGTTGCATGAATACCTATTATTCTTAAGATAAAGAAAATGACAATCAAAAATTTATTATGTATCTCTATTGATTTTCACAGGGTCAAGGAGCGCTGTCAGAGAGGCTCCGGAGTTTTAGCATGCAAGACCTTACCACAATTAGAGGAGAGAGCAGCAGCACTGCAATTCCACTTTCTCCTGCCCCGTCAGTTTTTGCACGGGCAAGTAGCAAGCAGAGTCAGCTAAAAACTTCCAAAATTGCATCAGACAGTATTGGATGTTCAGGTTAGTAGGAGTTGCCTGCAGACTTAAGTGGTAACATTTCCTCCTATCATCAGTTATTAAAAATGGACACAAGATGACATAATGACATTGAATTTTGTACTTCCCCAAAGCCCATATAGTTCCAATTTCAAATATACTAAAGGACATTTTTAGAATGATTTTGTAACCTTCAGTTGGGCAAAATGTGAGTCATAAGGCAGCAATTTTTGAACCAAGGTACCTCAAACAGATCAATTTACACAATACTGGGACCCATTGCTCTTGCAGAATGAAATTTGGGAAACTTATGGCCGCTTTAGTGCCACTGCTATGCTGCTGCTGCTTCAGCACCACCATACTTCTGGGTGATATGATCAGTAGGGAAGCTGGCAAGATACACAAACTTAATCATGATTGCCCATTGCAGGGAGAACGAGCAAGAGGGAAGTTAGTAGGGAAGATTGCAAGTTGTTCAGTTAAATCTCCCCCATTCATGCTACCTCCCCAGACCCTATGCACTTGCATCGTGCCAATGAACTGCACGTCTGCTCACCATACCTGGCCTACAGTATATTACAACCCCCTACACCCTTGTGATCTGTGTGGCAGCTCTTGCACACCCCCAAGCACACTTCCTCACCTGTACAGCACCATAACACATGCTTTTCCTGACCTGTGCAGCATCTTTCACATAACTCCATTACACCCTTCCCAAATAATATAGTAATAAGATTAATTCTTCTTTCTTTGGGAAAAAATGGAGCAGAGATGTTACTTATATTAAACAAAAACTGCATGGAAATGTCACATTATATGTTAATGTTATCCATAGCAGAACATCCAGATTCAGCCAGTTTCATTCCATACAGCATTAACCTTGTGAACTCTCAAGCTTCCTCCTTCCATTATATATTCAAGGTGGACAGTATTTAATATTTATTTGCTACGTATATGTAGGGGCGTGGGTCTATACATATGTTGTTCATAGTATGTTTAGGTGTGTGTCATGTATGTGTTTCACTTTGAGAGCGGGCAATTAAATTTCATTTTTGATGTGTGCCGTTGTGCCCACAGTAAAAAAATGACAATAAAGGTTATCTTATCTTATCTAATGCTGCTGGAATTCAATTTTGCATGGGCTAGGTTCTTCACCCTTGAACCTACTGATTGTTAAGGAAATAGTTGCAGAGATATTCAGCACAGGAAATGTCTGCATTTTTTTCTCTCTTCCTTGTGTAAAGACAAAATATACTTTGTATATTTCTATATAACATGTCATTGGATACTTCTGGGGCTGTCATTTTCTCTCTCAATTCAATTCTCTTTTCTTTCTGATTGAGACCTGCAATTCAGGCTAGAAAAGATCACTCCACAGGCTCTTAGCTATAGATTGACTCATTGTTTCCTAAATAAAGCTAATTTTTATTTTCTTTCATAAAAGTGGAACACTTTTTCCATACACTATATATAAAGGTAATTATGATCCAACAAAAGCTACTATGGGTTCAAATTTAAAGATGGAATGTAAGATGTAAAAAGCATAAATTAATGAACAAAAGAAAAAAAGATTGTTATATATATTTTATTGATTTATTAAGCAAATGTATAGAGCTGCCCTTCTATCAAAAGACCTCTAGGTGGCAAACAGAAATAAAAACTAGAATAAAATAGAGTTGGAAGGCACCTTGGAGGTCTTCTAGTCCAGCCCCCTGCTCAAGAAGAGAACCCATACCGTCTCACAGGTGAATGTCTAGTCTTTTCTTAAAAATCCCCAGTGATGGAGCACCCACAATTTCTTGGGATAAGTTGTTCCACTGGTTGATTGTCCTCACTGTCAGGAAGTTTCTCCTTAATTCCAGGTTGCTTCTCTCTTTGATCAGTTTCCAACCATTGTTTCTCGTCCTTCTATCTGGTGCTTTGGTGAACAACCTGGCCCCTTCTGCCTTGTAACAATCAGATCTTCAGTCTTCTAGAAGGGCAGTAGGGTAGAGGCTATCTGTATCTCAGCGGAGAGGCTATTCCATAAGACAGACACCATGACAAAGGTCTAGCACAGGTCCAGCTTCACTAATGGGACCTGGAGCATGTCCATTCTGTCTACATGAGATGGTGGCACAGTTACTTGGCCACATGCCATATAGGTTTTAAACAAAGCAACTAACATTTGAATTGCACCTGTAAGTTGGATGTTGTGTAAATACATCATGAAGCATCCATCGGTACAAGTGCCACTGCATTCTAGACAAGCTGAAACTCCCAAATGTTCTTTGATGACAACCCCATATAAAATACATTTATTTTATACAGTAATGCAATCAGGAGGTGAATAAGACATGAGTGACAATGAGCAGTGTCTCCTGATCTAGGAATTAGTGCAATTGGAGCAGGTGATGATGATGATGATGATGATGATGATGATGATGATAGTTGGAAGGGACCTTAAAGGTCATCTAGTCCAACCCTCCGAGTTTGACATGCCCACCCTATACCATTTCAGACAAATGGCTGCCCAGTCTCTTCTTAAAAACTTCCAGTGTTGGAGCATTCATAACTTCTGGAGGCAGGTTGTTCTACTGATTAATTGTTCTAACTGTCAGGAAATTTGGGCAAAAGCCCTCTAGTCATGGCTACCATCTGCAGCAGCTGTGAGTCCAGGAGTATTCCACCCACTTTCCTCTGTGTCTAGAATTTACTACTGCCTCCACTTTATATTCTTCCTCCCCATTTACCAGTATAAGAAGGGAGTGCTACCTGTGAACACAGAATGCAGGAGGATACCTCTTTCACCAATAAAGATTGATGGTGAGGGTGAATTTTCATTGATGCTGCAATTTGCAACTTGAGTGTAACTGGGTTTATTTGCTTAATCATTGGGAAGGGGCCAAACATTTTTGATCCAGTTTTTTGGAAGGTCTTGTGGAATTAAAAAAATGTTGAAAGCCACAACAGATCCCCTTCTGCAATTCTAGCCCTCTCTGGTCTACATTCATCTACTGGGTTTTTGTATGTGTCCTTACTAGTTCAAGTTGTTCTTTAAGAGGGTTTAGGCAGCTTGCCTCTTGTGCAGAAAATGTGAAACACAAGGGACAGCGCTTTTGTGCCTGATTGTTGGCAAGATCTGAGAGTGGAATCTGAAAGGTTCTGGGAATAAAGGCATACCAGTAGGAGTGTGCTGCATTGTTGTAAGGAAGAGATCAGTTCAGTTGCCTTGTTGATATGAAATATTACATCTTACAGTCACAGTTGTCACAGTTGATTAACCTTCTCAGATTCTCTGTTAATGGTCAGATGATGCAAGGAAAAGAAATAAACTAGCACTGATGATGTAATCTAGTTTGGGTAATGAAATGCCTGCAAGAAAATACTCAAGCTCAAAGAGCACCAAGGACCCATCATTTTAAAAAAAATATTTAGTAAGTACAAAAGAGCCTTCCAAAATTTGGTAGTGAACTGAATTCCTTTGCCTGAAGTTACATGATTAATGAAATCTTCAATCATGTAATTTCAAACATGTGGTCCAAAAAAACCTGACCATTAGGAGATCCTTTCAAGGCATAAAATGACCCACTTTGGTAAATAAATCCACTGCTACCAGTATGTTTATATATCTTTGCATCTAGGGAAATAGTCCCAGGGCTGTGACAGACTTACTTGTTGCTGCAATAATTCAACCCATTTACCAGGGATTGGTTTTAATGAACGACAGATATGACAAGAGGAAGCACAATGCTTAATGTCTGCACATTGGCAAGACCACCAGAACTCACTGAGATCTCTATGTTGGGTTTTAAACACACCCCCCCCCCAGTATCCTGTTGTTTTGTCATGGCACAGCTGTAATATTACTCCCCCAGTAATATTACTCCCCACAGCTGTAATATTACTCCAGGAAGGCAATTGTTGGTCTTCCTGGAGGTCATCCATCGGAGCCCTGGCATATGCACTCTCTTTCCCTGGTTCAGCTTTTCAGGTTGGTCTGATTTATTGTGTATGGTTGGGGCACTGTTGTTGGGGAGGGTGACTGTGGCACATTATATTCCAGCTTATTTGCGAGGGTATTTGGAAATTTGTTTTGGAGCCTGGAATGTAGAAGATGTAAAAATCAAAGTGGAACAAAAAATATGCCTGGTTTGCCAAGGTGTGACCAAATTCATATGATCTATGGGAATTTGTATAACCATTTTCTTCCAACAAATGTCTGCATTGCTGAAATGGAATTTTTACCACCAGCAAATCCTTATTAAAAATATAGTTATTTTCTGCTAAGTACATAGCAATAGATCTTCCACTCCTTCTTTTTCCACTTAGAGCAGGACTGCTTCTACTACCACATTTGAAGTATCTGTCTCTACCACAAAGGGGCTGGGATGGCAGAGAAGGATCTGAAAAGCAACCAGTACTTTTAATTCTTAAAATGCTTTTTGTTCTTAAGTTGACCAGGAGAATGCTGATTCTTTTTTAACAACTGAAAAAGTGGTGATCAACAAAATTAGGGATGATTTTTTGGTAGAAGTTAGCAAAAACCAAAAAACATTGCATATCTTTCACATTATGGGTGTTTCTATGCTTTTGCTGGATCAATCTGTATCCCTTTAGTTAAAATTCTGTACAGTATTCTAAATAGTCTAATTGAGGTAGTCAAATGTACATTTTTTAATTTGGCAAAGAGTTTTTCCTATAGATTTTGCAATATATTTCTGACATGATTGACATGCAAGGGAGAATCTTTGGAATAAACCAAGGTGTCATCTAAATATGCCATAATGTATTTGTGTAAATTATCTGAAAATATTTTATTCATGAATCTAGAAAAAAACAGCTCCACAGTTAACTAGCCTGAAAGGCATCACTATGTATTCAAACCTAATATATCTTGCATTGAGTGCTGTACAAATATTCATGTCCTTCTTTCATTCTGAATAGGTTGCAAACACTTCTAAATTTTAATTTTGTAAAGATAAGTGCCTTTTGCAGTTGGCCTAGTACAGGGCTTTTCAACCTTTTCACAGACTGTACCACCTTTAGGACATGACAATATTCGAGTACCACCAGTGGCCTAGCAAGATGTCAAAAACTTAATGACCCTCCCAAAAAAACACAGGAAAAAGTGTATCCACTTACCACACTTTTAATGGGAAACTTGTGCCTGCCTCTCTGCCATTAACCCTCCACTCTTCCCCCCACAAAAGGCCACCAAAAGCCACATCCAAACAAAAAAAGATTTTCCTATCCCTCCTCAGCCTGATATCTAGGAACAAGGAAGCCCTCCCATTTGAAGCTTTCTAAACTTCCTTCATCCAGATTTGGAAAATAAACTGTGGCTGCCTTAATATTTACCCCCAAACTAATCCGAATTCCAGAAATGTGGTTTTACAGTTGATCAGAGTGGAGCAGGAAGGGAGGAGGAGAAGGAGGAAAGGGAGGAGATGAGGGAGAAGAAGAAAAAGAGGAAGGAGAGGGGAAAAAAGAGGAAGAGGAGGAAGAAAAAAAGGAGAAACAGGAGGGGAGGGCGGAGGAAGAGAAAGAAGAAGAGGAGAAGAAAGAGGAAGAGGAAAAAAGAGGAAGAGAAGAAAGAAACAGGAGAAATAGGGGAGGGAGCAAGGGAGGAGGAGGAGGAGGAGGAGGAGGAGGAGGAGGAGGAAGAAAGTTTCTTTGAAATTACTGATCTGAATACTTGGCATTTCAATTAACCCATCTTGGCTCTTTTTAGCAAGCTAATCAGGGTCAGTGTTGGTCAGTGGTTGGATGGGGAACCACTTGGAGATCTCCAAGCTTTAGGCTGGATGAGCAAGTAGAAAAAGAAAAAAGAAAGGGAAGGAAAGGAAAAGAAAACTAGACACTGTTGAAAGTGTCTGCATTTAACACTTACTTGATTGTGGGGTCATAAGAAGGTGACAGATCTACCTTGCATTTTTTCCCTGGATATGATTATGAATGTGCACAAGAAAATTCAGAGGATATTGAAGCACTAACATTGCCATTATTGAGTGGCTCTCAAGTAAAGTAGGATATTCCTTGGATAATGTTGGTATATAGTTCTAAAAAGCAATGAAGTTTAAATACAATCAAATGTTAGAGATGACTATTGGTTCAGTTTTTATAATTAATGGAATGGGATGGAATGTACTACCATATAATATAGTGATAGAGTTAATTTGTGGAGCCTATCTCCTGAATAAATGTAAATGGAGAATAATTATTAACTATACTGAATATTAATTAAAGATAAATAAAGTGAAATGTCATATTATTTTTTTTATCTATTTTGGGTTTCACTGTAGCAGAACACTGCTACAGTGAATATGTCTCTTGGTCAGAATCACCTTTCAGGCTCTATATACAGTAATTACATATTCATCAGTCACATTTAAAACAAAAAACTTTGAGACTGGGATGTTGAATTCTGCTTGACACTGCAATAATGGTTAAAAGTTTCTGGGAGGCTGCGCACTCCAATCCTGGGCTTCTGCCCAGCTCACTTGCTCATGCTTCGCCGGAAAACATGCTGCTTCCTAATTTAGCAGAAGCGCCAGGATCAGCACTGGGCTACAGATGATCCGCGCTTCTGGGAGGCTCTGCAGAAGCACGGATCAGCTGTAGCTGCGCACTCCGATCCTGGGCTCCTGCCCAGCTCACTTGCTTGTGCTTCGCCAGAAAACATGCTGCTTGCTAATTTAGCAGAAGCACCAGGATCAGCACTGGGCTACAGATGATCCGCGTTTCTGGGAGGCTCCGCAGAAGCATGGATCAGCTGTAGCTGCTATCCTGGGCTCCTGCCCAGCTCACTCAGTTGCTAACTCAACCTTGCCTGAAAACATGTGTTTGATAAACACGCCGCTCACTCACTCACCCTTCCTCTGAAAACAGGCCGCTTGCTCTGTCTCTCCTCACTGCTTCAGTAAGAAAAGCCTCTTCTCTTCTCAGTCTGCCCCTTTTATACCGTCTCTTCTCTCCGCCCTCCTCCTCTTCTCTTCTGGGTGCACCGGAAGCTCCATTTGCCATGTCGCCACGTGTGCAGATCCTGGGGATTCTGCCAAGCTCTGCAGTTCCAGCTGATCTCATCCAGGTCTGTGAGGCTCCGCTTTAATTGGTTCCCTGCCCCATTGCAATTAGCTAGGGCTTGCGTACCATCAGCCAGGTGCTAAAGTACCACTGGTGGTATGCATACCACTGGTTGAAAAGGCCTGCCCTAGTGGTTGTCCAGCACCAGAATGTTCCTCACAATGAATTTGGCTGCTGCTTCCTTTAGCAAGTTTACTTAGGTGTATTCAGTGGAAAGTTCACCATTCTGCATGTGCTGTTGCAGTTTGAAGTAACTACTACCCCAGCTACTGAGTTAATTAAATAATGAAATTTTGAAAATTGGTCACCCATGCATTACCTGCTGCTGATGTTGCAACAATGCTGCTGCAAGGTGCTTGGTGGTTAGTGAAGTCCCCTGGGGATCAGAGGCCATTTCAAAAAATCCTGTCTTTGGAAGACATTATGAGACTTACAAGATTGATGTTAGCCTTACTAGAGAGACCTCATAGGAAACATAAGTTTATATTAACAGAATCTTGTGAGTCTGAAAGCAATTTCCCTCTATCCCCTTTACAGTCTCAAAAACTATGGAAAATCTCTTCTGAGGCTCTTGTCCCATCGCTGCATGCAAAATTGCCTGTTAACTAACTGTTCTCTTGGTATCTCATTGCCCTGTCTCTCAAGGTCATTCCCACATATCATTACACATATTTACAAACCAAAAGAGACAAGAAAAAGCTAAAAAAGAAACAAAAAGACCAGAACACAGCCTCTGCAGTAGCCAATATCTGGATAAGTAGGAATTAACATCCCAAAGGTGCTTTTTCAGGAGGCAACTGGACTTTCCTGTTTTTTCTTTGAAGACATTTCACTTCTCATCCAAGAAACTTCTTCAGCTCTAACTAGATGTTGAGGAGTGGAAGGATTTATATATTGCTTGCAGACAGTTGGTCATTTGTATTCTTTTAGAGAGTCGTTGAGGCCATTTGGAGGTTTACCTGTGCAAATGTGTGGAGCCTTCTTGGCTGCAGATATTTTCTGCCCTGTGTCATCCCCAACAGCCTGCACTTGTCTTCAACAGTGAAGGGCCAAGAAGGCTCCACATATATTTGCACTTTTCAGATGACCCTGAGGACACAGGTAAACCTCCAAATGGCCCCAACGACTCTCTAAAAGAATGCAAATGATCAGCTCTCTGCAAGAAATATATTTCAACTGTTCCACTCCCCACTATCTAGTCAGAGCTGAAGAAACTTCTTGGATGAGAAGCGAAACATCTTCAAAGAAAAAACAAGAAAGTCCAGTTGCCTCATGAAAAAGCACCTTTGGGACAACCATACCTGGATGACAGGATCTCCACAGACATTTAGGAATCAACATCAGACATTATCTGGATAAGCAGGAATCAACATCAAGCAGAAAGCAATACTCTAATCAAAAAACTACCAAGAGCAAAACTATACCCCCACAAAAATTAACAGGGCAAATTACTGTATATAAATAGGGAGAAAATCCCATACTCATGCTTGCACTGATGATATAACAGTTGGAGAATGAAATGTCTGTAAGTAAACAACAAAGCTCAGAAAGCACCAAGGATTCCACAAATGAAGCATTTTTAAATATGTGGCTCTTTTTCAGAATATACATGTTGTTCAGTTTGTCAAATTGTGCAAGGTGAGTGTGAATTATTTTTATGCAATCTGTATGTCTTTTATAAGCATTAATTCTTGCAGCTTATATTTATATCTGAATTATAGTATTTGTAATGTTGTATCCTAATATTAACAATTCAGTCTTAAATAGTTGCTGGTGTGGTTTAGAAAGCTATCTGTGAGCTACACTACCAGTCTGCAATGCTGCCTGAGAAATGCTGTTTTTGCACACAAGTTTTGAATAACAGATTCTTTAGACTTTAAAATTGAAATTTAGGATTTGCTTTGATGTGATTCTCACTTAATAAGAAAGGGTAACTTTGGTTAATAAATGTAATCTATGTTAGATGTTTTCAAGGAAATCCTAAATCAAGCTGACTTGCTAGGCTGTCTCTGATAGTTCTTAAGTTATGATCATAAGGGAGCCTGCCTATTACAGTCACAACTTGCAATGGTCGTAAAATGGGTCCATCATATGATCAACCCGGTTTTACTTTTTTTATTGTGGTGGTGGTTAAATGAATGTGGCAGCCATAAATTTGAACTCATTGTTTGCTATGAGTGCAGTTTTGCCCGAAGCAAGAAATAAGTGACCCCACTTAGTTTATCGGCTCATAAAATCTCAGCCAGCTGCTGCCATTGCTGAAACAGCATATTAAGGAAATATGATTTTGGACAGGAATGGGGAAATCTTGACCAGCTAAAAGACTAAATTAGGACAGCCAGTGGAACCAAAATAAGATCGTATGAATCCCTTGCTCAAAGCCTCTTTTTTATTTCCAGAGAGCTACCACTTTAATCAGTTGACTCCTTTACTTTTCCCATTTGAAAATAATAGGGGAAATGATGACAGCCCCAAACTGAATATGATGGAAATGAGATAATCAAATCTGAATGCCATTGGTTCCTGGAAACTCTGATGAAGAAAGAATATCCCCTTTTAATCGCTGGACAAAACTGAATATCCAAAGTTATTGTTAGGCAGCAGGTATTTTTAGCTGACATTCAAGATTAGAAGAATTACTCAGTGAGGAAAAAGATGAAATCTCTCTGGTCATAAAATATTGGCATTGATATTGATATTGGTACTTCATCACTTGATCCCTTCTCCACATGCAATGGAGAAAAACACCAGTCAGAGGTCAATGCCAACTTGTGATGTGTGGAGCTGTAGCAAATTCTAACAAATGAAACCTTGCTTCTGTGTGTGTGTGTGTGTGTGTGTGTGTGTACATATATCACGTAACACATGTATATTGGAAAATAATACATTTATTCTATTTTTACAACAAATATAATTTGTTATATAATTCAGTTGAAATGATGCCTATTATAAAGTGGTTATGCTAGGTCTTTTCATGGGGTAGTCTGCTTTGCATGTGGTTCAAATTCCAGTTGCTTACATCTCTTGTTGTTTTGTTTGGTTTGCTTCTTTGAATGACTTTGCTTTAAGTTTGTGCCATAGATTTATTTTCCTTTGGAATAAAAGCCTTTGTGTTCCATGTTTGTCACCAGTAAAATGGGCAGGATCTATCATTTTACTCCAGTATGGTAAGGGACATACAGAATGCCAGAAGCTTTTCATTTGCTCTTTAACCTCCCCTGGGAAAAATTCAGCTCAATTTGGGATGGTCAGGTTTTGTAAGGAGTGCAGTGAGTTATAAGTCTTTGTGAGAATTTTATTCTTAATCCCATATGCAGACAACAGGTCCTAATAGATAGGGGGATTGAGGGCCAAAAATGAGCTATGGGGTGTTAGAGGTGGAAATTGGGGATTTGCAGCCTTCAAAATGTTATTGAATTATAGTTCCTAGTATCCCTCATCACAAGTTATTCATTCTACTTTAGGAGGGCCACAGATTCCTCATCCCAATTTTAAAGTTAGCATCCTGTGTAATCAACTGAAATGGGAAAAGAATATTAATTTGGAACAAATGTATTCCCTTTTATGTTTGTATTGCATCTGTATTATATACCTTTATATTTGGGGACTTTATTGTACAACATTATATGTAAGAAAACAAACATGAATCTATTGATATCAAGGCTTCTTTTGCTTTAACATTTCAGCATCTGCTTGTGTTGTCTGATAAGGACAATTCGACTATGTGTCTGTTTGTATTTATTATCAACAGAATACTTATGGTGGTTTTACAATTTACAGTTATTTTTAACTGACATTGTATGCTCTTATGATTCTTGCATTGAACTACTTGCTTCTTTGCTTCATAATCTTTGGCATTTTATATTATTTAAAATTATATAAAGTTATTTAGGATAATTATCACACTATATATTTTCTATATCTTAATTAATAAACTGAATAATATTTAAATATTTTAATACTATTGAAACACTAATGTATTGCTCAAAAACCTTTCTAAGCTAAGGAATATGGCTACAAAAGCTTTCTTGTTCATTATTTTTATTGTTTTTCTTTCCTTCCCTATATATCTATTTTGGGACTCTGATGTAAGTGCTACTGATTGCACGAATAACTTCCAAGCAGGAATGCATAAGAATGCATTATATAACTAAGAAATGCTTACTCTTAACTTGTAATATATAGTGTGTGTGTGTGTATATATATATATATATATATATATATATATATATATATATGCAATAGTTGCGTGTGATATAAAGAACCTTTGTTGTCTTGTTTGATTAGCAATAGAATGACTATAGAAACACATCTTGTTTAGTTTTTTTTCCCCAATCAGGATGTCTACAATGCTGTTTCTATAAGGCATGCATTAAAATATTGGTAAAATTTAATATATACTATTGACTAATTGAGATGTGCCAAATCTGCCTAGATGTATTGTAATTTAACTAAATAACAAAATGTATGAGACTTTTTATTGGGCTTGGCTTTGCATAGCTATAAAGACAGCAATGTTCTTTATAATACTTTGTAAGTTGTTCATAATTCTTTATAACTTTGCTTTATCATTATCATATATTTATGTTGCAAGTAAAGCAAAATAATTTCTTTAATCAGTAGAGATGACATGCGTTCTAGTGTGTTCCTGGAGAAGTGTACAAATAGTGAGGGAAGAGTAGTGGTCACTTTGGTCTGCAGGCTTTCTCCAGTCTTGTGGCTTCAACAAACATAGTTGAGACGGAGGGGCAGGAGCTCAGGGAGGGAGGGAGGGAGGGAGGGAGGGAGGAAGGAAGGAAGGAAGGAAGGAAGGAAGGAGCCTAAATGCTGCTACAGGTTGTCTGGAAATGGTTCAGTGTTGCAGCCCACTTCTCCAGAAAAAAAAATAGCCTGGAGTGCTAGAGAGGGCAGGAGGGAACATTCTCATCAACTTGCTTTCTATTAAATTGATATTTTATGATGGGCCATGCTTATTGTGGCAGTTATCCTAATGATATTTGATTAAATTTTCAAGTGTGTCAACATGGCAAAAAAAGTTGGGGATTCCTGCCATTCAATGAGTAAACTATTTTTCCTTGAGATTATGTAAGCTGGAGTTCAACACAAAACTTAGAAAAGCTAAATCCTTTTAACAACTAAACCAACTAACATCTAAAGAGCAGACAGCTTAAATGACTGACAAATAACATTATTTAATTTGACTCCATTCATATTACAGTGAGAGGAAAAAATTATCTCACCCCTGCTGATTTGTACGCCTGCCCACTGACAAAGAAATGATCGGTCTATTATTTTAATGGTAGGTTTATTTTAACAGTGAGAGACAGAATAACAACAAACAAAATCCAGGAAAACACATTTCAAAAAGTTATAAATTGATTTGCATTTTAATGAGTTAAATAAGTGTTTGATCCCCTATCAATCAGCAAGATTTCTGGCTCCCAGTGTCTTTTATACAGGTAACAAGCTGAGATTAGGAGCACTCTCTTAAAGGGAGTGCTCCTAATCTCAGCTTGCTACCTGTATAAAAGACACCTGTCCACAGGTGTCCACAGATTTCAAACTCTCCACCATGGCCAAGACCAATGAGCTGTCCAAGGATGTCAGGGACAAGACTGTAGACCTACACAAGGCTGAAATGGGCAACAAGACTATCGCCAAGCAGCTTGGTGAGAAGATGACAACAGTTGTACATTTCCACCCCAGGCCACCCCAACGATGCCCTTGACGTGATGACCCGTTGCCTGGAGGCCGTACGGGTCTGGATGGGGAGGAACAGACTCAGGCTCAACCCTTCCAAGACTGAGTGGCTGTGGCTGCCGGCGCCTCGGCATAGTCAGCTGACCCCATCGCTGACTATAGGGGGCGAAATTTTGGCCCCCT
>NW_015386333.1:2615009-2617250 GCF_001527695.2 Protobothrops mucrosquamatus
TCCGGATGATTCCGGATCTCCTTACTTTCCGCCGCGCCCTCAAGACATGGCTTTTTCAGCAAGCGGGCCTGACCTAGGGAGGATTTTAGGTAGGGATAATTTTAAAAGTATTTTAATCGGAAACACAGCTGGTAATATTTGGTTTTAATTCGGCTTTTATCGGGGTTTATTTTTTTTGTATTTTTGTATTTTGTATTTTGTGTATATTATTTGTTTTTAATATGCTGTGAACCGCCCTGAGTCCTATGGGAGAAGGGCGGTATACAAATTAAATAATAATAAAAAAAAACAAAAAAAAAAAAAAACAGTTAATGCGATTATTTGCAAATGGAAAAAACACAAAATAATTGTCAAACTCCCTTGGTCTGAGGCTCCATGCAAAATCTCACCTTGTGGAGATTCAATGATCATGAGAATGGTGAGGAATCAACCCAGAACTACACGGGAGGATCTTGTCAATGCTCTCAAGGCAGCTGGGACCATCGTCACCAAGAAAACAACTGGTAACACACTACACCGTGAAAAAGAAAGCACATATACAGGCCCGTCTGAAGTTTGCCAATGAACAGCTGAATAATTCAGAGAACTGGGTGAAAGTGTTGTAGTCAGATGAAACCAAAATCGAGCTCTTTGGCGACAACTCAACTCGCCATGTTAGGAGGAGGAAGAATGCTGCCTAAGACCCCAAGAACACCATCCCCATCATCAAACATGGAGGTGGAAACATTATGCTTTGGGGGTGTTTTTCCTGCTAAGGAGACAGGACAACTTCATCGCAGGGGTCAAATACTTATTTCACTCATTAAAATGTAAACCAATTTATAACTTTTCTGAAATGCATTTTTCTGGGGGGTTTTGTTGTTATTCTGCCTCTCACTGTTAAAATAAATCTACCATTACAATTATAGAGTGATCATTTCTTTGTCAATGGGCAAACATACAAAATCAGCAGGGGATCAAATAATGTTTTCCCTCACTGTATTTTTAACCTCTGGAGAAAGCATGGCCTGGACAACGGCTGCTGAAAGTCAATTTGCTGACCACCTTCTGTGACCTTCCATATCCTGTTTCTCTTCATTATTTAGATGTTAAATGGATGCTATAAGTGGTTCAACTAGATGGTGAGGCAAAGAATGAAAAGCCACTTGAAGCAAACTCTAAACCAACTGACATTGTGTTGTCAGAGGATGAAGAGAATGGCTCATTGGATAGCACATCCAAGCCTAAAAGTTCCCTCTCAAAGGACCCAATCATTGAGGTACTTCCATATTGGAAAGAGGCTTTAAAGTCACACTTACTTGTAATAACATGTTCTTTTTGTAAGACTTCTGTGTTTTGTTTCTTAGTTTTGGATAGTGGCAGACAATTCTCTCTACAGCTACAATGTCTTTCTTTGGTTATGAAAGTAGCATGTCCTCATAGTTAAATAGGAAAGAGAAAGGATTAGAAAATAGGTATATATATATGTATATATTATTTATGAAACCTGTATGATTAGAAAACCATCATTTTAAGCCAGAACATGCTGCTTAATATTTAATCTAGTCCACTGAATCATCAGAATTATTAATAGTTTAAAATTAAAATGAGCAATGCTACTATTCAGACATTATGAAAGTACTACACTCATCAGCTTATTTTCCTACATGCCATATTTTTAACTCTGACAACCAAATCTTTTTCAATACCTTAAACTGCAGAGTACAGTGTTAGAATAAAATATGTTAAACATTAGAAAGCAGTGATGGCTAATTTTTTTCCTCTTCGGTGTAATCAGCTTGACATAATGAGCGAAACATAACAGGCTTCTGAGTTTCAGAAGAATATGGTTATGGAGATAGAAGATTCTGTGGTGGAGTTGTGGAAATCTAAAAGATATGTTCCACAGTTTTGACTGTACCAGAACCATAGCAACAGGCATATTCATTATGTGACTTACAATTGACTGTATCCTCTAGCAGAGCAGATGGAAGAATGTTGATTCAGGTTGTAAAGAACATTCGGGCAGAGGCAAAGTCCAGTTTGGTACTAATTCTTCTTCAGGCCGCCCTCTTCAGGGTGACCCGCTCTCTCCTCCAACTGAGGGAGGGAGGGGATCCCCTGGAGGGGAGGGCCGAGGACTTTGCGCAATATCTGCATGACAAAGTCGCTCGGATCCGAGAAGGCCTTGACTCTGACTGGGTGGCCCCGGGGGAGGAGACGGGAGCAGGTCTTGAGACTGTTGTATGGGAGGAGTTTGAC
>NW_015386333.1:2618361-2641098 GCF_001527695.2 Protobothrops mucrosquamatus
ACAAGCGGGATTGGCCTAGGGAATTTTTAGTGGGGTTTTAAGGGAAATTTTAATTATAGGCCATAGTAAATATTTCTTTTTAATTTGGTTTTAAATTAGGTATTTATTGTAGTATCTGTTTTATAAGGCTGTCAGCCGCCCTGAGTCCGGTAAGGAGAAGGGCGGGATAAAAATTGAATAAATAAATAAAATAAATAAATAATTCAGTTTGCTGAATTATTTCCAATGAAATAAGTTTGAACTGTGCATTTCCGTGTGTTTCATCCCAAACTGTTTCAAGCTATCACTGAAAATTTAAATTAGCTCTGCAATGGGAATATTATGGAATAGTGGAAAAGGCACTAAAATAATCCGGGGAGACACAGGTTCAAATCAGCCATGGGAACTAATGGAGTAAGTTTGGGCCAGTCATCTACCCTCAACTCAAACTATTTTGAGCTTGCTATGTGGAAATAAAGGATTGCCATTCTGGGAATAAAAATGAATGTAAGTCACTGAACTCCTGAAGAAAAGGCAGGATAAAAATACATACCAACAAATACACAGCTAAAACATATAGTAAATTAAAACAATGCAACATTATGTTGAACATAATATTTTAAACCAGCTTTCTCCAACCACACAGGACTGCAACTTCTAATGCCCATGTTGATTAGAATAAGTTGTCTGGAACGATTTATAGATCTTAAAGGGTGCTTTGCATCATATCAGAACAATGGATTATGTTCGTACCAAGAGTAACTTTTGTTCAGCCTATTTTCCTGAAAATCAAGGTTGCTTTAGGATTCATTTTAGAGTTGATTATTCATACTTGCTAAATACTTACATTAAGTTGTTTTGTTCAAATTGGATGCATAGAAAAATCAACTTTTGTGTTATGCTTTTGGCAGGCACCGCCTAGGAGCCTTAGACCTCGTTTCAGGAAAAAAAGTACCTCATCTTCTCCTACTGAAACCACAAGCGTGTGAGGAACCATCCAGCACCAAGATCCACAGAATGCCTCTCTTCTGCCTTAAAAGATCTACATTATTGTATGTGGGGGGGAGAGGGGAACAGTGGTGAGAGGGATGTGTTTGTGATATTGTAGCATTTTAGGAATGAACTTTCTTGTTTCCCTTTTCTTATGCTGCCATTTGTGTTGCATTATATTTTCCATTGACAGAAGCAATGTTTCTTCTACCCCCTTTGATTTCATTGCAGAATATTTTTTTCCCAAGCTACAGTAATGGGGTTCGATATTTGTAGCCATTAAGTTACATGATTTTAGTTTTAGCTCTGTTAATGAACTTAGAAAACGAATTCTTCATCTGTTTTAAAATTATATTTATTTGGAGCTTAATAATAAATATAATGTGGACTGATAGGGGCCACAGATTTTTCAGACTGTGAATGATGTATTAAGATTAATTGTTTTGACAAGTAGTGAAAATGTAAAAACAGATCTAAATATGTTACTATTTCTTCTGTGCATTCATTTATGGAGTTAGTTACTGTATATTCTGTCACTAAATCTGTATAAAAACGGACCCACTGGAGTCTTAGAAATGTAGAGATGAGAAACATATTTATAGGACTATACACTGTTGAATCTTTGTTTTGATGCCGTAACTTTCTTAAAACTGATGTCATTATGTTCAACTATGAAATCAGGTAGACATTGCATTCACACTAATAGAGCTAGAATTGTGCTATTGAGAAATTCACTGTATAAAAATACATTGGTACAGTATTATCTAACATTTTGACCATTTTAGTGGGCTATTGTGCGACATGTCAAAGGCATGTTTATGGTTGCAGTAATGAATAGTAGAGTGCAAATCATAATTAGTTTTGGGTGCAAATCAATCCTCTGTCCATATGATTTTAATCCTGTCATTCTCCCAGCTCACATGTTAGCATTTAATTTAGAGAAGTTAACAGATTTCAGCAGTAATATAGCTTTTGGAATAGATTACAACAGTCTGTAGTTAGATGATACATTTGTAATTATAGAAAAGTTCAAAACAAGGACAACATACTAGGATTGGTGTATTTTAGCTTTGGATTGATGTCTCCTATATGTGTAAAGCATGTGAAATCTTGAAGATTATACTATATACATTTGTGTTTACCTATGTAGCTATCTCATTAAAAACAAAAGTATTGTAGAACATAAACATGTTGACACTGAGGATAGGTAGATTGTATATGACAGCACTAATCTAATCTCTTTCAGATAAGAGTATGAAATGACCATATTTCAGTCTCCATTGTCAACATTATAAAGTGGATATTTGAAGTAAATATGCAGGTAATCCCGAGTAATGAGCATTCACTTAATGCTTGTTTGAAGTTATGTGATCAGCGCCCCCTAGTGCTTACTAGCAAATCCCAAAATTACGACTAGTCGTTCGCCCTGATGAGTGACTGACAGCAGAGGTTCTGCAATATTCACCCTATTCCTCCCCCTGCTCCCCACAACTGCTTCTCCCTCCCTTTCTACCGTGCCGGACTCACTTACCTTGCAAAATCTGTCTCTTCTCTGCCACGGTTTCTTTCTTTTTGAGGGAGAGGAGAGTTGGCTTGGAAATGCTTTTTGCGCCGACAATGGAAGCTCCTGGGTGCTGTAATATCGCACGAGTTCAAACACAAATTCTCTGCAAAAGAGATCATGGCCCCCAGAAGTTTCAGTTCTCTGGGGGGGGGAAGTGTTTGCTTCGTTTGCATGCCTATGGGGCAAAGCGTGGAATCAGAGTTGGTCAGGCGCAGGAACCAATGCTGTCTGTGGCCTGGGTGCGCTGCTCGCTCACATGCGGCAGCCTTAGTTTGAGGACAGGAACGAAGCCTTCAGCTGAGTGGGGAGGCATCGCGGGGCCAGGTCCTTTGCACCCACATCCAAGCTGGCAGCAGCGGCAACCACCTGAGTGGCCATGATCCCCCTCCCCAGCCAGCCGCCTGCCCCATCTGACCTAGTTCTTGCCTGGCCGGCCAGTTGGCACAAATCCCCATCACTCTTATCACCATCATCATCCTCACTCATTGAGCAGCAGCTGCTTGAGTTTCTCTGCTCCAAGTGAAAGGAAATGGAGGTGCAGAGCAGGATTGCTCTCAATAAGGCCAGCGCACCTGCATCTTCTTGACAGCAATCCTGCTCTGCGTCTCCAGTTTCTTCCTTTGGAACAGAGCGGGAAAACTCAAGCTACTGCTGCTCACTTTTTATCCAAATGAGAGAGATTGGAAGGTCTGTGTGCCTGCAGTGGGGCACTTCAGAAATGGAAAGGAATGCTCCGTGTGACTGCTTGAAACTCCATGTGATTCAGGTCTCCGTTCAGATGAAAGGTGTTTGAGCGGCAGGCTTGAGTTTGTCTGCTCCTTCTCAGTGAAAGGAAATGGAGGCGCAGAACAGGATTGCTCTCAATAAGGCCGACTCGTTCCGGAGGCTTGTTTTCGCAGGATTGCTCTCAATAAGAGCGAGCTGCGCTTTGGCTCTGTTTTCACCAGGAAGGGGCTTGAGAAATGGCTTTTTCCTGGCAAAAACAAGCCTCCAAGCCTTGATGCTGGTGGAGAGAGGCAGCGGCGCCAGAGAAGACCCTTCCCTGTCTCCCCTCGCTTCCCCAAAGCCTCCCTTCACTAACCACCTTTCCAGCTCTGTTCTCCGCCACCGCTGCAGGGCAACAAAAGAAGCATGTGGGACTACCGGTTAACAAAAAAGTTCAACTAGATCTTCACGAGAAGTTGGAAGGTCAGATTGGTCTTTTTTTTTTTTAGTCCCACAAACTTCTTTTGTTGCCCTGCACACGGAGAACGGAGCTGGAAAGGAGGTTAGTGAAGGAATGTGGTTGCCCTGGGGTGGAGGTTAGGATTTGGCATTGTGGATGCCCTGGGGTGTGGTGGGTGTTAGGGTGGATTGTGGAGGGTTTGTGCTCTGGTGGGGCTATTCAAAACACAGGGATTCCCTGCATTTTGAAGCACCCACTCTGTTTCTCAAGCGCCCCATTCCAGGCATACGGAGCTTGCAGTCTCTGCCAGATCCCCATTGGGATAAAAAGTCTTTTAGCACCTATAGAGCGCTTCCAAACACAGCCAGTCCGTGTTTGGAAGCGCTCCATAGGTGCTGAAACATTTTTTTATCCCAACGGAGACCTGGCAGAAGGCTCCGTTTCTCAAGCGTCCCTTTCCAGGCATATGGAGCTTGCAGTCTCTGCCAGATCTGGTGGAGATCTGATGTTTTAGCACCTATGGGGCGCTTCCAAATGCAGGGAATGGCTGTGTTTGGAAGCGCTCTATAGGAGCTAAAAGACTTTTTATCCCAACGGAGATCTGGCAGAGATTACAAGCTCTTTGGCTAAGTTTTTGCAGGAAAAAGCCATTTCTCAAGCCCCTTCTTAGTGAAAACAAGCCTCCAGAGCAAGCACGCCTCACTCTTCTTGAAAGCAATCCTGCGAAAACAAGCCTCTGGAGTGAGGCGCGCTCACTCCGGAGGCTTGTTTTCGCTAGGAAGGGCTTGAGAAATAACTTTTTCCTGTGAAAGCTTAGCCAAAGAGCAAGGCGTGCTTGCTCTGGAGGCTTGTTTTCACAGGATTGCTCTCAATAAGATCGAGGCACGCTGGCTCTGGAGGTTTGTTTTCGTCAGGAAGGGGCTTGAGAAATGGCTTTTTCCGGCGAAAACGGAACCACAAAGTGAAGTGCTCCGTTTCTAAGTGTGCATTTGCATGCAGACAGAACTTCCAGTTTCTCCAAGGTCTCTGTCCTGGTGAAAATTGTTCTGGCAGTGACAGAAAGGAGTTGGGGGCGGGAGCAAAAACCGTGAGAGTTCAGGTTCCCATTCTCTGCAAATGAGGATCGGTGCCTGAACCTGTGTGATATTACGGGCACCCAAGAGCTTCCATCGACTTTCCTCTCCCTCAAAGGCAGAAACCGCGGCAGAGAGGAGATGGATCTTTTCAAGATAAGTGAGTCCAGCTGCAGGAAGGGAGGGGGAAGCATGAGGTATCTTAGTGGGTCGGGGAGGCCTTGGGGACCTATTCCATCACTAGCCCCCCCCCAATGGCCTTCCACACCTTGAGATTCCTCATGTGCACTTAACGAGCTGCGTGCATCTTAACGAGCAAGGGAGTGATCTCATTCAAAGTATCAGATTCACTTTACAAGTTTTTGAGTTACAAATGGAATGGGCAGGCTCCATTATATTCGTAACTCGTGGACTACCTGTATAGGATTTTTCTTAGCATGCTTCAGTATTAGTTTGGAACTTCCTAATGCTTTTTTTAAAAAAATCCTATTGTATCAGCAACACATCACTAGCATTATACGAAAAAATAATAAAACAATTGTCTCCCATTTAAACTAAATTTGGACCTGTTGCCATTTTAATCAGTAAATCAAGAACTTAAATGGCAGCTAGAAAATATTCAGTCATAGGACAGGTATCGCAAAATCAATGTGTCAGCTTACATATTTATTAAGATTCTATAGACATATTTTGTGTCTCTCTCATACATATACACCTACTTCATTATTGTATGAAAAAATAGCAGACATACAAGCAGAGTTTTGCCATTGTGTTACATATAATTGAATTTTTTAGAAAAAAGTTGGTAAATTTATATTCATTTATGCCAAAAAGATATGTTTCTTCTCAAATTCTAGAACACTTTATTTTAATTAAAGCTAATCAATGTTTTTTTGATCAGCTGTTTACTAAAAATATTACTGTTCTGGACTTTGTCTTGTAAATACTGAAGTGAAATTGTTGAAATTGCCTTATCTCTCATATGAATTCATTGTAAAAATTATTTGTATCTAGCAAATGTACTAATTGCAGCTGAACTGTAGGCCTCTATATAACTCAGTGAGAATCATGAATGGCTACATAATAACTGGTGGTTTTTTAATCTGCAATATTGTTGGAAACAAATTGGTCCTGGCTACTATAAAAAATTGTTAGATACATGTAGCAAAACCCATTAGTTTTGGGGATTTGAAAATTCAAGGCATATACTTTCTATCAAAATACTGGACTCTATTTTATTTTCAGTAACAATAACACATTTCCATATAATAATGATGTGCTTTTTTACTGTACACACTTAATGAATAGTTTTTCAGTTTTCCATTATTTTTTGGGTCAATATCAGAAGTGAAATGTGCATCCAAACCAACTCCAATTTCCACATTACTCAGTCTGAAATGACTGAATTGAACTGCAGATGTGGAGGCATCAATGGATCATATCAGGAATATCTGACGTGTTCCATTAGCACATTGTTCCTGCTGCAAGCAGTTTTAGTATTATAAAATGAACTGAGACTATAGAGAAGATTCCAATATATAAAGGAACAAAGTTCCCTTGGGGCCTTTTTAAATGTCCAGGGGCCTTTTTAAGTATCACTGAAAGTGGAATGGCTTTGCCTTCATGCCAAATTGTATTTCCAGCTTTTCAATCTAGCCATCTTCCTAGAATTGCACAGTAATCCCATCCAAGTACTAACCTGACTCTCTTATTTAGCTGCAAAAATAGCTAAGGTTGCTACCTGTAATGCAAAGCTAGCACAGTATTACAATACCCCACATTTACCAAATATCCAATTCATATTTCTTTTCATGAGGAAATAAGCCCGTGATTTAGGTCCATAATCTGTAATTAGTTTATCAAAACAATACAACTAAATATGATATAGAGTATATTTGGATTTACCCTTTTTGAAGCAGTTGTTTATTTCTGTCATAGCCAGAATATTGAATCTGGCTATTCTAATTGACATCTTTGCTTCCCGATTAATTAATAAGAGATTGACAGTCATCTTAAATCTTGTCTAAATATTGTGTGATAATTGGGAAATTACACACACGCACACACAAAACACTTGTGTGTGTATATCCTTCCATCTGCCTTTTGAAGGAAGTTTTTGTAACTTGATATATATATATAATCTTTCATATATCATGTATATGAAATTATATATTACTAGCTGTACCTGGCCACGCGTTGCTGTGGCTCAGTCTGGTTAAATGGAAAAGAAAGAAAAGAGAAAGCGCATGTTTGTGTCACACGTGTGACATCTATATAATAGTAGGTATATAAAAACACGCGCGTATTCGAATGCAACGTTGTGTCAAAATTTCAAAGCAATCGGTGAAGAACTTTCGGAGATTTAAGATTTTGAACAAACGAACATTTACATTTTTATTTATATAGATAGATATATATTCAAAAGGAAAATGGAAGGGTATTTCAGAGACCAATGTAAAACCTCTTTTGACATTTTGGGACGTAATATTAAACAAATAATAGGCAGGTGCAATACTTTTTATGGATTCATTGGTACGAAATAAGGTGAATCTGGATGAAATCATTCTGGAATTTCTTTTGGCATGTTGCTTAAATATTTAATTGGCCTCTTAAAAATTATTAAGAGCAATGCATTAAGGGAAAGTCCACAGTACTTTTAAATGATTTCCACCAAGAAGAATGGAATTATCTTTAACAGTCAGAATAGCCAAACCTCTTGGGTCGAGAATTAATTTAAGCCAATAACTAACACATACTTGACCCATTCCATTTTTGGCTTATGTTTGGAGTGCACCGTGAAACCCAAAACATGTCTCTTAGAGTAGCTGATTGAATAGCTCTATGTTTTAGGCACCAATTTGAAACCTGTAAAATAGCTGTATTATTGCTTTGATCTCAAACACTTTTAGCCAGCCTAGTATATGACTACCTCTTTCATAAAGAAAAGCCTTAAGATAGCTGCTGCACTCTTTTACCTTCTCTTTTAAAAACTGAATTCGGGCTTTGAAGTGCCTGTCGATAACTGTTCTGAAATATTTAAAGACTGAACCTGTTCTATAAAGACTGAACCTGTTCTATAACATTCCCATTAATTTGCCATGAACATTTATATTAGCAGGTCTCTGAACAGATCATAATTTTGGGTTTTTTGATAATTAATAATCAGACCATTATCTGTTGCTTAGGCCCTAAATTTTTTATGTTTGCCTTAGTCTTTCAACCTTCACTCTTGAGACGCAGGAAGCAATATTCAGTTTTTGCCTACAAAGGCAATGGTATCACTGATATAGTGGTATCTGCCAAAGAACTTGAATTGCTGCTGCCAATTAGAAAACTTAAAAGAGGGCAAATGGAGAAATAAGTTTTTACTTGCTCAAAGGCAACCTCTTATGCAATTAGTGGTTAAGGCATCAGGCTAGAAAACTGGGAGACGGTTATGAAAGCCAGTTAGGTGATGAGACTAGTTACTCTTTTCTCAGCCCAATCCTCATCACAGGATTGTTGTTATGGGGAAAATAGGAGAAAGGAGTATTAGGTAGGTTAGCCACCTTGAGTTATTTATAAAAATAATAAAGGTGGGATATAAATACATTAAGCAGAAAAACTCCATATTTAAGACAAAATCTGCAAACAAAAATTAAGCAAAAAGAATATATGTGGAAACAGGAAATAAAAATCTTATTAAATAAGATATTTAGAAAAAAAAAAGAAATTCTGAATATAGTATTGGATGGTCCCTAGTCAAGTGTACACGGTCTATTACTTTCAAACTGTACTCTGCAAGATAAATGTATTAAATGTACAAAAGTGTTCTTGTGCTAAATGCTTCATTAACTATTTTTTTTTGCAATAGCATATTTTATATTTGGCACACTCTGCATTTGGAAATTTACATTAATGTCTAATATCTGAGGCTAATCTGGGTAATTAACGTGCATAGAGCACTAAAGAATGAACTGTATGATCAAACACTACAACAGTATTCCAAAGGTCAATGTTTTGTTATGACTGATAAACATTGAAAATAAAGTCTTAAATTTTTCTTTTCTAAAAGAATGGCTGTTCTGTTCAATAATATTATGCTTAACTGTATGCTTTTTGTAGTGGTCTATTTCTTGTAAATGTTCTATCTCCCCAATACTTTCTGTGTTGTCACTGAAAAGCTTCTTAAGAACTCTCAAAGATACTAAAGAATTACTTGGAGAGTCAGAGTGACATTCTGATTAGTTTCAAACCAGGAATAGAGAAAATTAAATTCAAGTTTCTCATCAGTTTGAAGTTCAGTTGATGACCTTGTATCAATTATTCTCTCACTCAAAACTAACCCCTGTTTTTGGAGATAATTATCAAGTATACCCTTCTGAGTTCTAAATAATTGAGGAAATAATGAGATCAGTGTGCCTTCCTTTTTTCAGATAAGAGAGCAGCAAGTTAAATTTACCCCAATACTTACCATGACAAATATATCTGTTTTCTTTAATATTTATAATTAAAAAAATAAAAGCGAATGCACAACTCTTTTAAATAGTTACATTATTCTCCAAGAGCACTTGTTTAAATTGTGCATGCTTAGTCAGAAAAATGGCCCAGAATTATTAATTTGAGCTGGGTAATCACATAAATCACTATCTAAATAAAAAAAATGTCTGAGGAAAGTTGCAATTCTTATTTAAAAGCAGGATTTAAAGACAGCCATTAATACTAAACCATACAATATTTAGATTGTGATGCTTGTGACTATGGTAATTCATATAAACTATATCAATCAGTTTGTGCAAATAAAATACACCATAAATATTTCATCTGTTATTGTTCATAAGTAATTTAATAGAAGTTTCCTACATGGCTGCTAAAAAAGTAGGATAAATGATTAATTGCAGTTAACAATTCACAAGGGAAAGTTTGTACGATCATGATATTTCTGATAGGGATCATTGGCATACCATGTTCTTCTTTTCCAGAAGGAAGTAGTCATTTTATCAAGCATATTACTCTGTGTTTTGTTGCAGAATACATGTTCCCGTAAGCGCTTCATCCGGCCAGCCTTTTTTTTCCATACCTTTTTCTTGTAACCAGCCTATCAACCAGAAAATAAAAGATTTAAATCTCAAAACACAGATGCCTATATATAAAAACACAAATTATTAAGACCTCTATAGAGGCAGGCATAGTCTTCATTTTGATCATTTTCTATTTCTTTATAAATAGGAAAGGGTGACTCATGCACATAAGAAAATCCTATGTTTAATGAAGAAAACATTCTTACCCTTCTTCTTAGCCAGAGGCCACAATGCAATCGAAGAAATCTCTTAACCACTGGTTTCACAGTTTTTCTTTTTCCTTTTCGCAAGCTGTAACTGATAACTGTCCTTACTTGCTGATGAAGGATGTTTTGAAGCAGAGGTGTCACTCTAATATTTATATCGAATCAAGAAAATATAAAACCAATTCACTACTTATGTAATGTAAAATTTAATGTATTAATTCCTGCCCGAGTAGACAGAAAATGTGCATCAACAATTCCATCAGTTCTTCAAAACATTGACCTTCTATTCTCAAATGTCTTTATAAAATTATTTTTGTCATATAAATGATACTGAAAAAACAATCTAGTCAATAATGAACAAAGCATACAGCTGCCTTCCAGAAAAAAGCAATCCCCCCTCACATTTCCATCACATCTGTATCACAGAATTATGTTTGCTTTTACTGATTCTTCTTTTATGCGGGTCTTCCATCACTATAATGCTACTATGCCTAGAGATTGTTATACTGTATAGAGATACTTATTTAACCATCTAAGTAGAGTTCTTGATATTTTGCAGAGGACAACTATGTTCAATCCTTAAACACAGTATGGAGCAGATCAATAATGAAATATCTAATAGAACAGTGCCCCCCCTTTTGGCACTAGGGACTGGTTTCATGGAAGACAATTTTTCCATCGACAGGAGGTGGGGGTGGGGGGTCAAGGATCAGTTTGTGGCCTGGGAGTTCGGGAGTCCTGGTGGGGGGGGGGGTTTGAGATCAAGAACTATTTCACAACTAGTGCCATAAGTGGACTGATTCAACCATTGTACTAGCCATGTTTTATGCAATTGTAGTTTATGGAATAAGCTACAATTGGCTGGATTTGCTTAACATACAAGCTAAAACCAAACAAAAGACATTATGAATAGGCATTATTATAAATCTACTCAATTGAAGTTAAAAGAGGCATTTTATAGATAAATCATTTTCTCCTGGTAAAAATATCTTACAAACAAAACTGTGAAAATAATGAAAAGAAAAAAGATAGTAGAATATGTAATGTTGCAAACTCTGACATTACAAAACACTATCTCCCTTAATATCTGGCAGGTCTCTACCTTCTTAGCTTTCCAGAAATCTGGCACTGGGATAGCAATGTTAAAGCCTGGGGGACTGTATAGTTGGATGGAAGTTGCTGAATTATGTGCTACATTTTTCCTTTTTGCTTGTTGGACTATTTTATCACTGTGTTTTTATTATTGCTATTAGCTGTCCAGAGTGTGTTTCACAAGATGAGAAACCTTATAAATAAAGAAATAATCATACAGATATTAAATCCATAATTATGAAAATTCAAATCTGTTAAACAACACTTACCTGTTTACTATAGAGAAGGAAAGTTCAGATGAAGTACTGCCTAAAGATAGAAAAGGCTTTTTGATATAACCTGTGGATGTCTGCCTCTGAGAGATATGAAATGAAGACAGTCGATAAATTGGGGTTACAGTGCATGAGCCACTGTAGACTGAAGGGACCAAAGAGCAAAAAGATCGTAAAACTACAAAAAAAACAAAAAAACAAAAACAGAACATGAGCAACTCAGCACAAGTTGCAGAAACTTCTTTCTGAATTATCACTCATAATTATTGTCCATTTAGGAATTATGAGGTGTTATGAAGAAATTATTCTATCTCGATTAAGAATCAGAATGGGATTCAGAAGCAGCAATTTTTAATAACAGTGGAGCAGATTTGAAGAAAGAGTGAATTGTCAAGAGAGACCAATTAGATATATAGTAATGACAATGCACATTTTTTTGTTTTTTATTCACTGGAAGATTGATAGGGGAAATGGTTATTTCCTGTTTAAATAGCCAAATTAAGCAGATAGCCATTTCAGTATTCATGGCTAGCAAAGCCATGCATGGAAGAAAAAAAAACCTACAATACTATCAAGCTGGTTCACATCATAATTTAAAATATAGTTTTTATATTTGTGTTTTATAACACAAAGCCATACTCTTGGACTGTTTAAAATCAATATTTTATTCTATAGTGTTCTATAGCTATCATCCCTATATCATGTTTTCACATCATATTAAGCAATGATTTTCTTAATTTTGGCTGGGTTCATCTGTCATAAATAAAATCAAACAAACCAATTATGTCCTAGAACATTGTGTGAAGCCACTTGTGAGTTTATACTTCATTTCAATAAAATTGTTTCTTCATGCATATTTTGTTCCTCACCTGCTTTGGCATATTAATTGTTGGGAATAGACTAGATACAAAGACTTGGATTTCCTCTCTCTCTCCTCTCCCTCCATTTTTAATAATTTCATTTTCCTATATTTCCCTCGCATGTTTTACTCCTAAGTAATAAATCTAATAAGCAATGCATTCTGTTTCAAGATTGTGTCAAAACATTAAGATGTATGGGGCAGCAGTGCTAATAAGATGAATTAATACAATTATTTCATAACAACATGAAATAGCTCCGATATGAAACTGAACTAATAAAACAGTAGCTTGCCAGGAAATGTGCAAACCAGCAAGTCTCCGCTCCTCCATTACAACGCCAAACCTCTACCATAAATCAACTTATGAAGAGCATCTTCATCTATCTTTACTTTTGTACAAAATAGAGTAATTGGGATGGAAAACAACTTGACCACAATTTGGATAGCAATGCTAGTCAGAAGCTGTAACTGCATCACCATCCAACTACAATCTCTCATTGATACTTCCTTTTGCCTGCAACATGTACACCAGTCACTTCATCTCAACTATTTTGACCAGCAGGCCCAACTATAAAAGCCAGGCGGGTGCTCTTTCATGCTTGAAAATACACTTGAAATCTTCATTTTGCTAGTAAGCCCAATTAAACCGAAGTATTACAATTGAGCTGTACAGCAAAGGTGGGGAGCCATGGCCCGTTTATGGCTTGTGGACTTCAACTCCCAGAATTCTTGAGCCATCCATAAAAGGGCCATAGTTCCCCACGCCTGTACAGCATCTCAAATAGTACCGCCCCTGCATACAGTTACACGGTTTTAGAGGCATTTATAATGAGCTCAAAGATTTCGCAGCAGTAAGCTTTCTTTTTTTGGTTCCTTTACTCGTCCTGAACTACCAGACCCAAGAAATTTCCCTTTGGATTTTCGTCTCATTCACTGACCTGAAAATCGCCGCGCCGCAGCAAACGCAGCCATCTTTCTTCCCAGCTCTCCGTTTTGCCTCGCTACGGCAACTGTAGGGAGTCAATACTAAACAAAAGCGAAAGCGACTTTACGCAACGTTCTGCAGTTCTTTATCCCTTGCATGTAAAAATCAGGATTATATTTTTGTCATATTATATTGCAAAATAATGACCAATACAATGTGTGTAATGTATAAACTACTGAAGACTGAAAATTCATGATTGTAGATTTGCTGCCTTTTGAGGTAACACAAGATTTTCTTTATAGTGTATATATATGATCACTGCTTAGCTTGTCTGCCAATTCTCAAAGCAACTCTTAAATTCTATAACTGTATTAAATATAAAATCTTATACAGAATCCATCTATTTGACATGATCCACAAAAGACTATCTGAAAATAAATTTGTTAATCCCAAAGATGTCACAAGATTTGGGGGTTTTTTCCTACAAAAGAGTGTCAGGAAATTTCTTTTGGAAATTAATCCAAGAATATCACTTGTGAGTTTTAGTTATCTGATTTATTGGGCCACAGATATCATGCTAGTCTCTAATAATACTTTTTTATTTTGGGTGAGTGTATTATATAAATGCTGTTAACTGTGGCTTATTCACTAAATCTCAAGCAAAACATGATTTAATACATAGTATAAGCAATTATTACCATGTTTGACTTGCTTATCCAGATCTGATGAACACTTAGTAAGCTGTTTTCTCAATATGAAATGAAATTCCAGGCATTTAATTTTTTTTTAAAGTGTCATTAAATCATTGAATTATTGACTCACATGATATGCTAAATCATAGTCTCATTTATTATTATTTATTTTGTATTCTGCCTTTATTGTTTTTACAACTAACTCAAGGCAGTAAACATATCCAAACACATCTTCCTCCTGGCTTTTATCACTAAGCCTGGACTTGAACTCTCTTTCTAGCCTGGTGCCTTAACCACTAGACCAAACTGGCTCTGATTTAATGAGTTCTTATGACCTGTCATCTACTCTATTACACCAAGTTCTTAATCCAGGTCAGACTTATATTATTTGAACCTCCAATACATACATTCATATCCCTCTCACTATTGCTTTTTCAAATAAGTAAATTTATGCAGAGTATAGAAAAGAATAAGGAATAGCAATGCAAAGGAATTAAAAGTATAAGAAAAAGAGGGAACCACCCATAAATATAGTTTACACCAAGTCATTCACTGTACTTCCCCATGCTTTCTATCCTAACAAAATGTCCTTGCTGCCACAACTATAGCATTGTCTTTTGTTCTATAGATTTCTCAACTCTCTCTTTCTTTTAGGCTATCCTCAACTCCACCCAACAACATATGACTTTTCAGTTTTCTGTTTCCTATTGACCCATCTACTTTCCATTTACATATGGAAACAATCATGTGGGCAGAAAAAATACAGAATTATTTTCAGATAGTGAAATGCTAAAACATAAGGATACAAATACATTGAAGAACATAAATGTTTATCTACTACATTTGGAAAAGATAAAATTAAGCACTTTCCCAAAATAATTATCACAAGTACTGGTAAGAGAAGTGGGCTTCTACTTCAAGTAACCCAAATTCTATATCCCGAAGGTGTTTTTCAAAAGAAAACTGGTCTTTTTTTTTCTTGAAGATGTTTCGCTTCACACCCAAGAAGCTTCTTCAGTACTAACTGAAGTTCAACCATGTACCACTGTAAGGTCCCAATCCCTTACTTAAACTTGAGATATCATATCAATCTAATAGATAACCCAAGCGGAGACTTCTTGATCAAGCAGCACTTTATTTGATCAAATTAAGCAGCTGGGTAGCCAACAATCTGGAACGCTGGGAGAGTTATGTCCAGAAGTGCCACGCATTAAAAAGTTGGTAGCATTGCTTTATAAACTTCGTTAGCCAATGAACATCAAGCAACAGAGCCATTACATCATAAAGGAGATATAAATCATTCCTGTACACTCCTTTATTCCCTCCTTCAGTATATCCCATCCATGTACATGTTTCCCACACTTGCATGAAATTTCTCTGGTGCAAAAGCCGATTACCAAAAACAAGAAGGCAACAGTTAGACTAAATAATTTTCCTTTGTTCCAGAACCTTTCATTCCCCCCTTTATTTTCATAACAGAATGCTTTCTGTTACTTGGTGACCAATGACATATATTCCTTTGTTATTAAGGTGATAATCAGGACCTTGGCTGGCTTACAGGGTTTATCACTACTTACAGAGGATCCTATGACCTTCATCCCAAGATAGTAGAAGTAACTGTTCTTTGGATAACAGGAATCAAAGATGGCAAAACCAAAAGACCTCTAAATGCTAACATAACCAGAAAATTTTCCCCTTGCCAATCACCAAAGATCTCTCCAAACCAGCTTGTGTCCATGGCAGCTGTCCAGGTTTCCACAGAAGCTGGGTGTATTTCCTTCACACATACAGGCAGCAACATGTAAAAGGAAAACCATATCCCTCTTTAATTTTGTAGTGTTATTTTAACAAATTAATTTTCTTTATCTTTCTGTATGTGTACTTCTCGTTAATGGAGGTTCCTGCACAAGCATAGTTAATGGAGGTTCCTGCACAAGCATAGTATAGAGAAGCAAAACAGCATTATGTTATTCTAAATGCCCTTAATTTGTAATTATTCCTACTACAGCTTGCAGTCTAATAATTCTATTAAGCATATAAACAAGAGTCCTATTACTTATACATCTATCTTCTTGCCATGTAGTAAGTCTGTCTGGGGCAGTCCAGTTGAGGGTGGCATCTGTTAGATTGGTCCATAAAGTAAACAGTTGAGGAATGTTTGCCATGGGAGTTTGGGGTTAGGCCAAATCAGTGGTAATCCACCAAAAAGATACTGAGGTGCTCACCTACAAGAGATGTTCACACCTAAGTCTCCCCAAGGTTTTTACCAGAACCTTCTGTTTTTAAAACAGAGGCTTCCCACTATGGAAGTGGTCAGAGTCCACATGTTGGGTCTGTTGGTGGCTTTTCCCAGTGAGATTTTGACTAGTCAGGGTAGTAAAATTTATTTCACATGCTTCCCATGTTAGTACCCACACACATATAACAGTTAATCACATTTAGAAATGAAGCAATTCTTTTGGGGCAGATCAATAAAAAGATTCTTTGATACTGAGGAAATTTCAGTTGTGGTTTCCAGTTCACCATAAAAAGAATGAAAAACTAGAAAATGTTTCTAGGACAGTGGTATAAAGTGTCAAGTTGAACCCATATTTGTGTCTGGTTTAATTGATAGCTGGTCCAAACGATGCTGAGAAGTCTGCTGGTCTGGTTATCTCAAAGCACACCAGGTTGTAGGAATCAGTGTTGCACTGAGAAGTGCTGACTCCTTTAATTATATTGAATTTTCCTTTGATTGTGCCAGGTTGGGTAGGATGTAGTTTGCATTAAATGAGTAAGCCTGTCTCCATACTTAGTCCATTTAGCTTGATTATAGTCAATAGGTTTAACATGCATCAAAGGAGACTTTAGCACTATCCATAAGTCTCGTGTACTGGAATAGAAGACAAAACCTGCGCCAGATTATGCAAATACTGAATAACATTCTTCTCTTTTTCACTGACATTCTTGAACCTTCATGTAACAAAAACCTCCCATCCATCATTTCAAACAGGACAAGGCAAATTTTCCAGAGTTGAGGCCTGTATTGAAATGGCCTCACCACTAGATGTCATAACCTGTCCAGCCATTGTGTACCATCCACAACATCAGCCAAAAACAAAATACATAATCCTCCACAACAACAACAACAACAACAACAACAATAATAACAACAACAACAACAACAACAACAACAACAATAATAATAATAATAATAATAATAATAATAATAATAATAATAATAATAATAATATCTTACTAGGAACTGCTTCCATCCTGCGATGATATCTGTAATACCATCAAACATCCACATCTGCCTATCCCAGGACCTTGGTAAGGACATGATAGGTAGACAAAAATGTCAAATGCAGTCTGAACATCTGACTGACTGTGCGATGATCAATCATCAATAATAATAATAACAACAACTTTATTGTCACTTTGAATGTACACCAATCGGCATACATCAAAATGAAATTTCGTTGCATACAGCTCTCAAATGGTCATCACCTCCGATATACACTCCTTGTTCGTGGCCAGGTCAAGTTTCAGATCATCCATTTTAGTTTCTAGGGAGCAAACAATGGCAAACAGGACAGATGGAAATGGAGCTCCATGTGGATTAGCCCTCAAATTAGCTTGTATTCCTGCACGACAACCTCATCTCCTTTCCTTTTTCTGATCCTGTCTCTTCCACCTTTTCCTTAAAGAGGCCTTGCTTCTTTTCATCCCTGGAGCATGCTGCCACCACCACCAACTCCTCCAAAAGCCTCTCTCTCTTCCTTTGGGCCTGCTGACAGCTTCATCCAGCTCCTTTGTTCCATAAGCACCGGGACCTTTTCTCCTTTGCCTCCTTTGGAAACAGCCCTGATTTGCAATAGAATCCGTCGCTGGGCCAACAGTCAGATCTTGCTGCTGGCAGAACATTCATTTCCTTCGTGTACCTGCATTCAGCCTCCCATGTACGTTTTCTTCTCTCAACTTTACGTAACTTTTTCCCTTTTACTATTAATCTTTCTTTCCAACTTCCAAAACTATCCATAAGTCTCTTCTCCTACTTACTAACAAATTCAGAGCCTGGCTCAGAACCCAGAACTACAGGGAGGGAAAGCCCCCCCCCCTCAGCCTCCACTAACATTCTCTTCTCCCCATTCAACATCCACCACGTCTCTTTCTTATCAACTTTGCTATAACCGTCTATCCATAAACAATCAGGCTGAACCTTTATCTGCAATTCTATCCAGAATCAACATTCATAAAGAGATAAAAAAAACTTATTTTTCAGTGCAGCTTCACAAAAGAAAAAAGCAAGAAGGCAACAGTTAGACTAAACCAGGGCTTTTCAATCTTTTCACCCATTGTACCACTTTTAGGATATGGCAATATCAGAGTACCACCAGTCACCTAGCAAGGTATCAAAAACTTGATGACCAAAAAAAAAAACAAAAAACCAATGGCACTGAAAAAAGTGCCCCCCAAGGCACAGCCGAGCAAGACACCTGCCAGCCCATCTGGCGGCGCTCTTCCTCCTGTCTGAGGTTTTCATTGTTGTGAGCATTTCTGTTGAGGATTGGCAGTGGGGGTGAGGTGGAGGGTGTTTGGTTTTTATTCCCCCCATCTGCTGGGTGGTTGCAGCAGGTTTCGGTCACTTCACATGACCCCGAGACACTGTGACCATCAAAAATATGAATCAGTTGCCAAGCATCTGAATGTAAATCACAAGACCCTGGAGATGCTGCAACATTTCAGCTGATCGGCACTTTTTCTGGGCTCAGCAGAAGCGCCAGGATCAGCACCGAGCTCCAGCTGGAGCCTGGTGCTGATCCTGGCGCTTCCACTGAGCCCTGACAGTCCCGAAGAAGCGCTGATCCTGGCGCTTCCACTGAGCCCTGACAGCCCTGCAGCTCCAGCCATCTCTCGCTCAGGCTTGTGCGGTGCTGCCACTGGTTCAGCTCATTCCCCTCCCCTGCTACCACTTTTCTAGGATGGTCGCGTACCACCTGCCAGGTGCCAATGTACCACAGGTGGTACCCGTACCACTGGTTGAAAAGCCCTGGACTAAACAATTTCCCTTTGTTCCAGAACCTTTCACAACCATGATCTGGATGACTGAGAATCTCCATAGATCAGGGATGTCAAACTCAATTTCATTGAGGGCCGCATCAGCATTATGGTTGCCCTCAGGGAGCTAGGTGGGTGTGGCCAGGGTGGGCGTGGATGGAGTGGGGGTGGCCTATTGGATGGGCATGGCCAGCACTACATTGTTTGTGTCAAGGGTGCCTATGGAGGCCTGGGCAGATCTGAGGGTCTCTGGCAGAAGGGGGTGGGACCAGGGCAAGTGCCAAGGCATGGTCCACTGGAGGAACCTCACCGTTCCTCTCAGACCATGCGGGGGGGCTGGCTGGTGATGCAGGCTGCCCGGAGCCCTGGCAGAAGAGGTCAAATGCCCAGCCTGGCCCTCAAGCACCTGTGGCACCAAGTCCAGCCCCACTTCCCCAAGGGGGCGCCCAGCTGTACTTACCTCCTCCTCAAGACTTCTGGTGCTGTGCTTGCTCTCCTTAGCCAGATTGCTCATGATGGGTACGAGGGCAAAGTCAGAGGGAGGACCATTCCCTCTCCATGGGAGGAGACCCGGCTTTGTATCCAAAGCTTCCTTAGCAATAGGATGGGAGACCCCCAGGATAGGCCAGGAGGAGGAGGCAAGTGGATGGTAAAAGGGCAGCAGGGCAGTGTGCTGGATCAATATAATCCTGACCAGAGTATAGATCTGTATGTTAGAATGTTTGGCATTTATAGGATTAAATGCTGTCTCCTTAAGAGATGGCTTATGGGTAATGTAGTTTAGCTGTTCAGTGAATCCTATGTTAATAAGTCAGTGGGTAGGGCTACTAAGTTCATCACAGGATATCCTGGCTATGTGCCAGCTTGTGTTAAATTGTCTTTGTGCAAAACCAACCATGCCGCACGCATGGACATCATCTGTAATCAGGCTAAAGTGAATATGGAGGTATTACTGATTTTACCTACGAAAATGGACAAATGTACAGCATCCAGATGAAACTACAGAATCGTGAGTTCTGCCAAGTATTCCTGGAATAAATATCTGTTTAAAACCATCTTCGTTGAGTTATCTGTCTGGTCTTGAATTACAAAGTATCTTAGTTCAGGATACAGAACAGGGCAGGATTAAGGCAGGACTTCCCTCAGACCCTCCCTCTCCTTCTTTCCTTTCTTTCTTCCTAAGTACAGAGTGGTGGGAAAATATTTGAGATGAGGGAGGGAGAAAAATAGGCAAGAAACGCAGCTGGGGAGGTGTCACCCTTCATGAGGAATGAAGAAATGCACCATCGCCTGGAAGTGGCCAGCAAATGGCCCTCGCCTACTTCACATATCTGAATTGGTGGGCTCTGGGGGAGGGGACGCCATGAGCAACGTGAGAGTCGACGTTACCTACGCAATGCTGTCCAGCCCCCAGCCTGCCTGGTTTCAGCAGGCAACGAGGCGCTCTCCTCACAGTGCTGAGAAGCTGAGCCAGGCAGCGCGAATCTGAAAAGAAGCGTGACGCCACCCAGCCCCCAGCCTGCCCGGTCTCGGCAGGCAGCAGGGCGCTCTCCTCATAGTGCCGAGAGGTTGAGCCGGGCTGCCTGCTGAAACTGGGCAGGCTGGGGGTTGGCAGCATTGCACTTCTCATCAGTTTCGCGCCACCCGGCTCAGCTCTTGGTGCTGTGAGGATAGCACCCCGCTGCCTGCCGAAAACGGGCAGGCTGAGGGCTGGGCGGCGTCATGCTTCTTTTCGGATTTACGCTGGCACTGTGAGGAGAGCACCCCGCTGTCTCTGAAACCCTTCCCTCGGAGCCCATCAAGCAAATATGTGAAGTAGGTGAGGGCCATTTGCAGGCCACTTCCAGGCGATGGTGCATTTCTTCATTCCTCACAAAGGGTGACACCTCCCCAGCATGCACCCAGGGGGTGGGGCTGATGCGGCAGGGGCTGGTTCCTCGCTGTTTCCAGATGGCCTTGTGGAGCTAAGATTGAATGCATTTCAGCATAGATGGCCACCACAAAATTGTACATTGGCTCCCGGCCAGCCTGGGCCAGGGCCAAGGCAGCGGGGGTCGTTCCCTGTTTCCAGGATGGCTTTGCGGGCCACATGAAACCACTTTGCGGGCCACATCCGGCCCCTGGGCCGTGTGTTTGACAAGTCTGCCATAGTTAATGTATCTCTTTTTTTAAATTAGTTTTCTATTGTTACATTTCATTAGTGCTTGATAAATATCGTGCTTGATAAACATTATCTGGGTTACTTTTTGTTTTGCTTAATAATACAAATTATATTCCTAGTCTCTACACCGTTTTTCCAGTCATTGATAAAATAAATTCCATATTTCAAAATATTCTGTATCTTTTTTCTCTTTAATCCTCAGTGTGAGTCTGTCCATTTCAGCACAGACCAATATCTTCTTATCTCTTCATCTGATGGTGTTTTTTCCTTCTTCCAGTGCTGAGCAAATACAATCCTCACTGCTGTCAATATATGCAATGTTAGATATACACTTTATCAATTTTTTCTGGTACTATACCTAATAAGAAAAGTTCAGGTTTAAAATCTATGTTTCTCTAACATTTTTTCTAACCAAGTGTGTATTTTAACCCAAAATTTTCTTGCTTTACCACAAGTCCATCACAGATGGTAATATGTTGCCCAGTTTTTGGTTACATTTCCAACATTTACTAGACATGTTTATGAATATATTTGCTAATCTAACCGGTGGTAAGTGCCATCTATAAATAATTTTATATAAGTTCTCTTTATAAGAAGTTGTCATTGTTAATTTATAATTTCTTTCCCACAGATTTTGCCATTTCTCTAATTCTACATTATATCCATTTGTTTGCCTATTGTGACATTGTTTCTTTCACTTGTTCATCTTCCAATTTCAAATTTAATAAGAAATTATATAATTTCTCAATCAGTTTTTCATCAGAGGTCAGCAATATCTGATCAAACATTGTCTGGTCTTTATAAAAACCATACATTTTAAGATCTCTATCATATTTAGATTGGCATCTATCTAAAGTTGAGGGGAAGTGGAGCTCACGGCCAATTTTGTCCTCCGAGGGAGCCCTAAGAACTGAAAGCCACCCCAGACAGGCAGCTATAAAGGTGGGAACCCCTGTAGATCACGAGCGGATGGCAGTCGGCTCGTTTGATCCGGGGAAAGCCCTCCAATCCGGGAGGAGAAAGATGAGCCGTACTTTTGTGGCTAGTTGGAAGCCATTGACAGTCGGAGAAGAAAGCTGGCAGCACATGGTTAGCACCAATTAGCGGAGCATCAACATCATGCTTTTGATCTGGGTGAAACTATTTTCTTTTTACTTCTTTGGACCCCTACTCCCTGAAACTGATAGACTCCTATCATTTATTTATATTGACTTTGGAAGTTTTGAATAGATAAGATTCAGAAATCAAAGGAATCAAGATAAAAGATGAAAGCTATAAATTACAAGCGTTTGCAGACGACTTGGTATTTATCCTAAAAGAACTGCTGGAAACAACCTCGAAATTATTGAAAAAGATAGAGGAATTTGGAGAAGTAGCAGGATTGAAGATAAATAGAGAAAAACTAAAGTTATAGACAGATTATGTATCTCAATTGATAATACTGGAGTCAAGTTAGTTCATTGTGAGATTTTACTCTCGGGGTCCTGCGCCTGCAGGATGAACTTATTCCTCTCCAGAGGAATAGACTGGTAATGTACGTTGAACACCATCAACGGACCTCGCTCAGATAGAGAAACACACGGACAACATGTTTCTTCAGGTGAGATGGCATGCGAGAGCTCCGAAAAGCCTCTGTGCCTCTCTTTTATTGGTCTATAA
>NW_015386333.1:2644833-2656438 GCF_001527695.2 Protobothrops mucrosquamatus
GATTAAACATATAAAAAGCAAATGTTTCATGTCATACATTTCAGATAAGCAAAATACATTATTTTGTGTGATGTTAGTCAGCTGCACCCATAGATTTTGCTTCATTTGTTGCACGAATGATTGGTGGCAGCAATGGGATGACAGTTGCTGTTGTCAAAGGGCAGATGTTAATGATCAGACACAAACAAATGATGGCTAAAGAATTTGCAGTTAACCACAAAAATGGTAGCACACAGGTTCTCTGGGGATTTGTTCTACTTGTTGCTGTTGTTGCACTGCTTGTGCTTTGGTGTTCAAGTTCTTTACATCTCCCCATGTCACTGGCCGACTGGCATGTTGGGGTTGGATTGGTCGCTGTGCTATCTGTAGAGTCACCTTGGCCATTTCTGGGAGAAGCAAGCACAGCAGCGTAGTCTCGCCCCTAAGTG
Organism: Protobothrops mucrosquamatus; assembly: GCF_001527695.2. Classification (NCBI taxonomy): domain Eukaryota; kingdom Metazoa; phylum Chordata; class Lepidosauria; order Squamata; family Viperidae; genus Protobothrops; species Protobothrops mucrosquamatus. The sequence goes on from NW_015386333.1 coordinate 2,645,262, forward strand.
ATCAGAGGGACCAGTCCCAACCATGCTTTGTCTGATAATGCCCAATAATATACTAGTGGCAGAGGCAGGCTTGTTTTCTGTTGAAAGTGTCTCTGATAAGTGGTCAAATTTTGAATGGAAATATTCAATTGGTGTAATGTTTTTGTTGTACTCTAGATCCGTCCTTTTTTATTTGTTTGTGAAGACAGTTCTTAAAGGACCAATTAGCACGTTCCACGATGGCTTCACCTGTGGAATTATAGAGAAGGCCATGAGTAAAAACAATATTCCAAGTTGTATAAAAGTGTAAAAAGGCCACTGAAAAATAGGCTGGCCCTTTTTAAGGAAAAGGGCTTACCCAAGGCTGTAATAGCCAAAAAAAAATGATGAGAAACAACATGTGTAGCCGTGTCTCCTGTGAGGCGTGGCCCAAATTGTTCCTGAATAGGTATCAATAGATCAATGAACACATTTCCAGGAAGCCAAAAATAAAAATAAATAAAGAATATGGGTAACATCCATTTGCCATAGTTGATGAGTGGCAAAAATACGGGGTTCAAGAAAACATTAAAAAAATAGGCCTAGGAAGGGAAAAATGACTGCGCATATGAAAAATAAAATATCTTGTAGCAGCTGCTGTCAAAGGAAAAACAAAGTAAAAATAAGTTGGCACACATAATGAGAGTCAGAGAGTAAGTTAAAAGACTGTTGAGAAAAGGTGTGAAAAACCAAGATAGCAGGAGCTAATTCTGAGCATTGTGGTGAGGACTGTATTGCAGTGTAGGACACTTTTTAGGTAACATCATGAGGATCCTTGTAAGCAACTGCTCCTCTTGTTCTCCCTCCAGCTCCTACTCCTAAAGACAGTAGGGGCTTGTGGCAAGGAAGAAGAAGAAAGCAGAGGATGGACAGGAAAGGAAAAAGTCATTAAACAAGCAAGTCAAAGATCTTTAGGCAGGTGATATGAAATACAGCTTATATACTGAAGAGATAAGTTATCCTGAAAATAAAATTGAAAATTAGATTTTGGAATAGAAAAAACAATATTAATTAAATCAGTTCCATTTTGATGGTAAGCTCGTGTGCGTCCTAAGGTTATCATTTCAGCAACCACCTGGATAAAAAATAAAACATTTTGGGATGGGGTGTGGGGTAAATAAAGTCATTCAATACAANTAGATTGTGTCTTTGGTGTTCCAATTAGAATATCACCCATTAAATGACATACCAAAGCCAATGGGTGACGTTTGTGCTACGCAGCAAGAGTGGATATCAAATGTCCCCTTTGTTCCACCCTGCTCAAGTCATAATTCTAAGCAGAGAAAAAAAAAATTTCAAACGAACAGCTCCCCCCTCTTTCCCCCCCCGTCTCTCTCGTGCTTGTAAAGCAACACAGCCAGCCGAAAGAGAAGGGGGGGGGGAACTCATCACCAAAAAATAGGTTTCTCTCAGTCATATGCCTTTCCATAAAACTCTTCTCACCCATCCTTCATCCTATCTATCTCCGCCTCCTCCCTCACTTTCTCCATTTCCTTCATAAACCTCTTTTCATGCAAACACTTACTATTATTTTTCAATTACTTTTACAACAATAAAATCTACAGTTCATTATTTCTTTCACAGCCTGGGAGAGAGTGGATGGGGGGTAGGGCTTGAGGGCTAACACACACACTTAGGTATCACCAAATGAACTCATTCACTTCCATTCTAAACAATTCCAATGCATAAATAATTCCACATACAAATATTTCATTTTATACTTTTTCCAGGCAAACCATATACTTTTAAATAAGGCCTTTTTATATAGTTGTTATCAGAGAGGGTTTGACCCTCTTCCAAGTCTTGGAAATAACACAGAACAACATAGACAAACATATATACACAAATACTGTTAAAACAACATTTATTTAAACATATGACTTGTCCTGCAAGAAGCGAGAAAAATTAAGAGCTGATTTCAACCAAACAAGTGGTCTTTATATAGGGCCCTTTATCAACTCCTATTTTTCTCACCATTCCAAGCCCAAGCATAACGTTCTGGGTGGCCACACACACACACATATACATACATATACAGATATATAAACACAAAACACATTACACATTGACACAAAGCACCACCAGACATTGTCTGACAGGGTTAAACTTAACAGCTACATAAGTTTCAAAACATTCCTATTTATTCAAAACGCATTGCAGAGAAGTGCATTTTGAGTTAATTTATGTCTTTAAATTACTCTGAAGATTCCCCTTATTATTTTTTCTACTACAAGATAGAATCCAATTAAAGAAGCTTTAGGAGGGAGAAGTTTTACTTGGTTGTAATCAGAAGGGGGGCTGGTAGTTAATTGTTGCCCTTCTGAAGCATCTAAGCCATATTTGTTAAAAAGAAAGAAGTTTGNCAAAAAGCAGGAGGGGGAAAGGGTCTTCATTACCATATATGGAGCGAGAAACAAGAAACCAGGAGACACTAAATCATTCTTTAGCTTACGTATCAGAAACTTAGGGTCTTCATGCAGGCCTTTTCTGGGAAATCAGTCCCAATTTAAGAAACGAAACTTTACAGAGGGGATGAGCTCATTGTATGGACAAGGAACAAAGTCTACAGGCATTTCATAGGAAACGAAACTTATGTTAGAGATGAAACCTATAGCAGTGGAAAAGTACCCAGGGATATATTCATAGGGTATTTTGCTGATGATTGCAACAGTTCATAATAGCAAAGACAATCCAGTCAGAACATGTCAAATGCAAAGTGTTGAACAGATCATGAATTCAATTTTAATTAAAAAATAAAAATGAGACAATTTAGTATATATATGAGATTTGACTTGTATGACGTATATGCAGAATGTAAGATGTGCAAGGAATACATTCATTACAATTTAACAAAAGAGAATCTGAGCAGTTATGGAAAGAGGTATTTGCAAAAAAAAAAAAAAAGTAAGTAAGATCCAAGTGGCTTTAAGAAGCAGCTATCATTACAGCCAGAAAAATGAAGAACATCTTGGGCCATAAGGACCAAAGACTACTGAACACAAAATCTCAACATTCAGCAAGAATATCCCAAAGGTGTTTTTTCAAAAGACAACTGTGCTTTCTTTGTTTTTCCTTGAAGAAATTTCATTTCTCATTCAGTAAGTTTCTTCAGTTCTGGATGAGAACTTGTATGAGAACAGAAGAAGCTTCTTGGATGAAAAGCAAAACATCATAGTGGAAAAACAAAGAAAGTTCAGCTGCCTTTTGAAAAAGCAGCTTTTTAACTTGAATGACTGAGAATCTCATAGCCATTTAGGAAGAATAGGTTAAAAATATATTACAATTATGTCACCCATTAGAAGAAAATAAATAGAAAAATGAAAGGTATTTTTTAAAAGATTAAATATCACAGGAAAATCTACAGCTAAAGTGGGATTAGCAACAGTAATCAAAAGAGAAGTAAATGAACAAAGATAAAAATTTTGTATTGAAAACCTTTACAATGGGATTATTGAATGACAGAAGCATTTATATTCAGGAATCAGCTATGCTGGAAAGTCCAAGAGACAACATACATAAATCAAACAGGAAAATAACAAATGTCAGATAACAAACATACTCTATTTATTTAATTTATATCCTGCTTTCTATGAAGAATTAAAAATCGCAGTATAGTTGAAGTGCTAGCAGCAGTGTGTCAACAAATATGGAACATGAGTAAATGACTGGAGTTTAGAGGAAGATTGTTATCGCAGTGCCACCAGATATTATTTAAATATATATATATATATACATAAAATACATAAAATGAACAGGGAAGGGGGAAAACAATAGCATTTTATGGGATTCAGACAACATAATTGAACAAACTATGTTCCTGTCTGAACCATGCAGATTGGTTTACTTTTTATATCTTTTAATAGTATTAACAGGTTGACACTATACTGCTCTAATTTTATGTTAAGCCTGAACACGAAAATAATCCATTTTAATTCTTTTATTCTTTTTACAGCTTCCATGAAAATGCTGTGGTACTGGGTTTTAATGTTTAGAATAAACATTATTCCAATACAAAATTGTTACACATTTTATTTTTTGCTTCTCTCCTTTACAACAGCAGGTTTTGCAAGGCTATTGACATCGACAAGTCATATTTTCATTAGAACAATTTAAATACGAAAAATTAAAACGGAATTATTTATATAATTCTTTCTTTGATTTGAAAGTACACACGAAATCTTTCTTCAGTTTTAAGGGCTACCATCCAGACAAAAAAATTGCAGACATGGCGCCAAAACCGTTCCTTGAGCCCAAGGCCCAAGAGCGACTCATTCTGCGCTTCTTAGTACGCGTGGCTGATGACGTCTATATTCCAATTGACAGCCATGAGTCTCTGTATGATAGAGGGAGGATATTTGCATATTCGCCGTTTAGTCCATTTTGATTGGTAAACACAAGCTCCTCCCTCCTCGTTAACGTGCCCTGGGCCCTTGTCACTGCGGGGGCAGACAGGCGGTGGCTCTGGACACATTTTTTCGCTTCGGCGGTCTTTCCTCGGCATCATGTTGCGGGTCTGTCAGCGCGTGGCGACCACAGCGACTCAGGTGAGCAACACGAGAGAGCTGGTGCCTCCGGCCCTGCTCCGATCCCAGTTACAGCCTTTTGTCACGGCGCCTATCCCTCGTAACAAATGGGCAGGAGAAAGGGAAGAGGCCTCAGGATTCCAGCTCGGCTTCAACCTCAGCCGTGAGGAAAGAGCAATATGTGGGAACTATTCAGTTACCTACACGATGCAGGAGAAGGGCGATCGGGGAAATACGGTGGGATGCGGCTAGTGTGTGCGTTTAAATTAAGCCTACGCTTCCCATCAGGCAATGCGGGCTGGTGCACTTTTTCCAGGGGAGGCGGCTCCGAATTTCTTACTGCCTCGGCTTGCAGTTAACTGTAGTTCTGTAACAGGCTTAATAAGAAAGATGAGAGCCTTGCGAAAAGGCAAGGTCAAGTGCCAATCGGATATTATCACTCTCGTTGTCTGCTAGGTGGTAGGTAAGGGCTTCTGGGCTGGTAGGCTCCTTGGATCACCTCTAATTCGAAGCTCGGCCTGTAACTTCTGGAAGCTCTTGGTATTTCAAGGACTTCCTCTACTGTATTGTGTATTGTGAGAGGCAGCTAAACAGCATCCAGTCATCCATGCCAATCAAATTGTGGGCACAGTCTTTGTGACAACATAGAAATACATGGCCTTGTTTGAAAAGCTATTTATTAAAATTACATATTGCTCTTTAGGAAGAGAAAAAATGTGTAATCTGGATGACTTGTGAAACTGGTAGAGGTGATTTGGGTGCATTCAACACATACTTTTGAAGTAACAATTCGATTTAGCATGTTCCACAACTTGCTTCTAGTATTAAAACAACATCCAGTATGTAAGTTTAGTTTATTCTGATATTCTGTTAAGTTTAGTTGCAAAATAAGCCTTTATGGTATTACTATTTTTCATTTAAAACGTCTTAGAATTCTAATCAATTGTATCTTTGGAGCATGCAAACATGCAACATACTTTAGCCCCCTAAATTAGAATAGCCCCATGGTGAGAAAGTGGCAAATTGGATAATCAAGTGCTTAGAAATAACGGGAGTCAATAGAAATATCAGAAGCTTTGTGCAAAGATCGATGGCACAGTGGAAGACACAGTTGCTGACCAATGATGATAGAAGAGGTTAATATCAAGAGAGGAATTTTTCACCATTACTGTTTGTCATTGCACTGTTTCCTCTGTCAACAATACCCAATAACTTGAGCCATGGCTACCAAACCTCAAAACATCTGCCAAGCTATTTACATGGATGATTTGAAGCTGTATGGAAAAATACCATCTGAAATAGAATCACTGCTCAACGCTGTCCATATACATAGCTAAGATATTGCAGTGGAGTTTAGACTGGACTAATGTGCCATGCTTATCATCAAATGGGGAAAAATAGTGAAAACTGATAGAATCAAGATGTGCTGTGGAAATAATATCAAGAGTCTGAATAAAGACAATCATTGTAAATATATGAGTGTCCTTAAAGTTGACAGCATCAAGCATACTAAAATAAAAAAAAAGATTAGAAGTGAATACATCAAGAGAATGAAGAAGATCTTCAAAGTCAATGGGCTCAGTGGAGTAAATACCAAGGCAATCAACATCTGGTCAATTTCAGTTATTAGACACACCTCTGGAATAGTGGACTGGACTCAAGCATAACTAAAGGTCCCAGATAGGAAGACCAGAAAAATGAATCATGAGTCATCTATGCATTGATGTTGACAGACTCTACTTGCCAAGGAAAATGGGTGGGCATAGAATGTTGGAATTCCATCAGATGGTTGAAGAAGAAAAAAAGGGCAGTGGAAGAATATATGATGGACAGTGAAGAAGGTTTACTGAAGCTAGTATACCCGGAAGGCTTACTAAATACTGGAGAGACCAAATATTTTACAGGAAGGACCAATAAAGAACAGAAAAGAGGCATGAGAAAACAAAACATTACATAGCTAGTGCATAAAAAAATAGCAGTGAAAGTAGATAATAACAAGACCTGGCAACAGCTAAAACCAAATAAGTTGAAGAAAAACAAACGGGCTAATTTTGGCTGCACAAAATCAAGCCTTAAGAACAAATGTATACAAAGCCAGATTTGAGAAGATAGCAACAGATAGGAAGGGCCACCTCTGCAAAAAAGCTGAAGAAACAGCAGACCACCTGGTTAACTGCTGCAAGAAGATTGCACAGACTGACTACAAGCAATGGCATGACAAAGTAGCAACAATGGTGCATTTCAAAATCTGCAAGAAATATCATTTGCCTGCAAGCAAGAACTGATGGGATTATAAAATAGAGAAGGCATAGAAAATGAAGAAGCTAAATTGACTTCTATTGGCTAGCGGGCTGCAGAAATGGCTGGTGAGTGCGTGCAGATGTGTGTGCACCCCCACTCGCGCTAGCGGCCCCATTTGCCCATGTGTGGGAGTGCTAGCGCGCTGCGTGTGACACAGCTGCTAGCAGCACGTGTGCACAATTGTTAGCAGCCCGTTTGCAGGTGCTAGTGGCCTGCTTGGGTGGATGCGCAGGCACCAACACTGCCGCCAGCACTGCTACGAGTGTGTGTGGTCCGCTTGCATATGCGCACATGTGCTGGTGTCTCCATCGTGCACGCATGCATACATTTCTCTGCTCCTCCTTTTCCCTCCAGGCCGCCAACCCAGAAAGGTTGGGGAACTCTGTTTTAGTTCATGAGGGGTAGGGGAAAAATGTCATGCCTAATTTGCATCATACAAACTAAGTGATATGTCATCACATAATCATTGCATGTGTGGCCATTTTAACATCATCATGGCTTTTTACAGATGCTGCAGTTAATGTTGGTTTGCAGTAATTTGTTAAAAATATTAAATACTTAGTACATTTTAGAAGAAAATTACAGATTCTAGTAATTGAAGAAAGTTCTTTGAAGTGGAATCTGAGCTTCCGCCTCAAAAGTAAGCAGCAGTATGGTCAAATAAAAGACTTTGGATATTACTGAAAAAAGACCTGGTTTGCATCTAAATTTATTTATACTATAGTTATTTTTTAAAATAATGATGCTTACTAATTATAATTATATTATACTAATTATAATATTTATTTTAGCACATCTATTGTATGTCAACTTTTATTTAATGCTTGTAGATTTGAATAGGGGTGGTTCCATTATTTTAAAATTCACCTAAAATTAAAATGGATTGCACACATAATTGGCATAGATCTTTCTGATACACATCATACTTCTACATTAACCTAATTTAAATGTCATTCAAATTTAAAAAAATCTTGAAGGTCAGAAATGTAATAGTAAAAAGGCAATATCCTCAATCCAATATAAAAAGAATTATTCTTTACACGATAGGCAGATCTGTTGCTTCTGTTTTCTTTTTTTAATCTCTGAAATCTTATCTAATTGCTGCTGAAATTTGGCAGCATGGTTTCTATCTCTTAAGCAGAGAATAATTTAAAAAACTATAGTTAGAATAGGTTAACAGTTTTAAAACCATAGTCAATGTAGTCATATCCTTTTTTCCTCTAAATCTTGTCCACTGTTGTTTTTAGCCCTCTACTCTTTGAAATTTAATATTGGTTTATTATTCATTATAAGCTAATATGCCATTCTCAGGGAGCTTAAGAGATATTATTCCCAGTTACAATTTATTTAGGAAAAAAAATCTATGGACTGATATACATATTCTGGATATCTGCATACCAAATAGCATCTCAGTTGTGATGGTTTCATGCACTCATTGGATAGATCTGTATGACAGTCTATCCAATGAGGGCATGAAACCATCACAACTGAGATGCCCCTTAGTACTGTATGCAGATATCCCTCATGTTCTTAAAAAAATTAAAAAGGAAACTTTATCTGTGTTCTTCAGTGAAAAGTGTGTTAGTGTAATACATTTGAAGTTCTAGTCTGATAACTTGTGATGCAGATTAACTATTTTCTGCATTGAACATTATTACATTCTACTTTTATGGAAGAAAATAAGCAAATTGGGCATAATGTTTTTATCCAACAGTTCAATTCAATTAGATGAGAAATGAAGCTATGACTAAGAATGCAGAAAAGATTAATACAATTCTCAGACATCCTTTGCAGAATAGTATGAACTTTTTCATTACAAGTAGATGAAAGTTCTGATACAGCAGACATGTTTGATGTTTTTGTTAGGATAGTGAAGGATCTAATCAAAATCATTTCTAACAAGAATAACAGTCAGAAATTGTAAACCTATCAGTGATTATATTATTGTTATATTATCCTGTTATATACTATTATATTGTATTATATTATTCAAAACTTGAAACCCCCAACCTTTTATTTATGGGTCACTTATACCAATTCAACATTTGATTAGTTAACAATAATAACTTACTTAAGCAACACATTTTTTTCTTTTAAGTGAGATAAATCTGATTGTACAGGTAATTCTCAACTTATGACCAAAAGTCCAAACTTTTGTTGTTAAGCAAGACAGTTGTTAAGTGAGTTTTGCCCCATTTTACAACATTTATTTGCCAAAGTTATTAAGTGAATCACTGCAGATGATAAATTAATAACATGGTTATTAAGTGAAATTGGCTTTCTCATTGACTTTGCTTGTCAAGGTCGCAAAAGATGATCACATGACCCCAGGACACTGCAGCTGGCATAAATACATGCCAGTTGCCAAGTTTCCAAATTTTGATCACGTGACTATGGGGATGTTGCAACGGTTGTCAGTGTGAACAATGGTCATAAGTCACTTTTTTCAGAGTCATTATCACCTCGAACGGTCACTAAACAAATGATTGTAAATTGAGGATTATTTGTACACAATGCTAAAATTAAGTTCATAAAAAGTTAAATCAAGAATTAAAAACTTGGTGTGTTGACACAAAATTAACAAAAAGTTTAATTTTTTTCTTTAACAGAATTACAAGAGAAATATATTTTCTAAATTGGATGCAGTTTCTGCAGCAATCAAAGAATATCTTTTGATCAAACTTAAAACTTGAATGAATATTTTCTTTCTAATTGCTACGAGTAAAATGTGACTAAGAATCAATTCATTGTTGGTGCTGAAATGAAGAAATGTTGGAAAAAGCAGTGCATTAGAAAGAGATTCATTAATTGAATATTCTGTTTGCACCTTAAAAGCATTGTAAGCAATATCAGTAGATTTGTGTTTGAACTGTAGAAATGAATATTCACATTTATCTGAAAAAGTCAGATTCCTAATGCCATTGTCAATGTATACATGTGAGAGTCTTTTCTAGCACTTTTTTTCACAAATAAAAAATAATGTTGACTGAACATTAATTCAGGCTAGAGGATAAAACTTTTTTTCTGACATAAATTTGCTTTGTTATGCAAAACAAAAGAACGAACATTTTTCATTTTTTAAAAGATAGGTGCTTAAATTTGAAAATTAAAAAAATGATCACAGTTATTTAAATTATATTACCCTGCTTTAAAGTGATGTTGAAAATTGAGAACTGGTTTGATTGTTTAATATGATAATATTATAAACATGATAATGCTTGACAGTAGCCTTGTTGCTCTATTTTGAACCATTTAAAGCTTGGGAAAATTAGTCTAACCTAATGCAGATTGTGTTATAGTACTTCAATTGAATGTAAGCAAGACATTAAAAAGGTTATAAATTAATAATAACCAATTGCCAAAGAGATTTCTGAATCTGGGTTCTTAATATGATGTCTTAATCAGATTAAGTTCTGTCCTAGCAAGAACAGAATGTTTCCAGGTCACAGGGAAAAAAACTGCATTAATGTTGGTTTTATGCTACCAAAATATCATACATAATCTTCACAGAAAGTAAATGTGGGTAGAAGCTAATAAATAGGTAGTTATTTGCAAGACTGCTGTAATAAACAGAATTTTAAAGATTGGTAAAATATGAGTTAAATGAAATGAATTTGAATTAAGTCATTATTCATAACATATTGTATTTTTTTTAGAATTGTCTTTGTAGTAAAAGTTCACTCCGTTCTTCACGTCTATCTCGTGGATATGCTTCATCTAAAGAACCTGGGTATGTAGATTCATAAAAGGGTTTTTAAAATTAATTCTCACTAGAGATGATATAAGGAGCCTTCCTCTAAGCCAGGGGTGTCAAACTCAATTTCATTGAGGGCTGCATCAGCATTGCGGTTGTCCTCGGGGTGCCGGATAGGTGTGGCCAGAGTGGGCGCGGCCTACTGGGTGGACATATCTGGAATGGGTGTGGCCTACTGGGTGGGCAAGGCCAGCTCTACATCATTCGTGTCAAGGGTGCCTCTGGGGGCCTGGGCAGGAGTGGGACAGATCTCAGGGTCTCTGGCAGAAGGGGGTGGGACCAGGGCAAGCACCAAGGCATGGTCCACTGGAAGAGCCTCACTGTTCCTCTCAGGCCATGCGAGGGGCGGCTGGATGGTGCCGCGGGCTTCCCGGAGCCCTGGGCAGCAAAGGTCAAATGCCCAGCCCGGCCCTCAAGCACCCACGGCACCAAGCCCAGCCCCACTACCCCAAGGGGGTGCCCAGCTGCACTTACCTCCTCAAGGCTGCTGCTGTGGTGCTTTCTCTCCTTAGCCAGGTTGCTCATGATAGGTATGAGGGCAAAGTCAGAGGGAGGCCCATTCCCTCTCCATGGGAGGAGAC
>NW_015386333.1:2656538-2728815 GCF_001527695.2 Protobothrops mucrosquamatus
TCCTTCCTTCCTTCCTTCCTTCCTTCCTTCCTTCCTTCCTTCCTTCCTTCCTTCCTTCCTTCCTTCCTAAGAACAGAGTGGTGGGAAATATTTGAGATGAGGGAGGGAGAAAAACAGGCAAGAAACGCAGCTGGGGAGGTGTCACCCTTCGTGAGGAATGAAGAAATGCACCATCGCCTGGAAATGGCCAGCAAATGGCCCTCACCTACTTCACATATCTGGATTGGTGGGCTCTGGGGGAGGGGACGCCATGAGCAACGTGAGAGTCGACGTTACCTGTGCAATGCTGTCCAGCCCCCAGCCTGCCTGATTTCAGCAGGCAACGAGGCGCTCTCCTCACAGTGCTGAGAAGCTGAGCCAGGCAGCGCGAATCTGAAAAGAAGCATGACGCCACCCAGCCCCCACCTTGCCTGGTTTTGGCAGGCAGCGGGGCGCTCTCCTTATAGCACCAAGAGGCTGAGCCGGGCAATGCGAAGCTCGCTAGCTTTGCACCTTGGGGGCTGAGCGACGGCACGCTTCTTTTTGGATTCACACCGCCTGGCTCAGCCTCTCGGCACTGTGAGGACAGCACCCCACTGCTTGCTGAAACCCCTCTCCCGGAGCCCATCAAGCCAGATATGTGAAGTAGGCGAGGGCCATTTGCTGGCCACTTCCAGGCGATGGTGCATTTCTTCATTCCTCACAAAGGGTGACACCTCCCCAGTGCACACCCAGGGGGCAAAGCCAACGCTTCAGGGGATGGTCCCTTGCTGTTTCTAGATGGCCTTGTGGAGCTAAGACTGAATGCGTTTCAGCATAGATGGCCACCGCAAAATTGTACATTGGCTCCCGGGCGGCCTGGACCGGGGCTAAAGCAGCAGGGGCCATTCCCTCACTGTTTCCAGGATGGCTTTGCGGGCCACATGAAACCATGTTGCGGGCTGCATCCGGCCCCCGGGCCTTGTGTTTGACATGTTTGCTATAAGCATACTGTACAGTTGCTATGCTAGGTGGGAGATCTAGGGTATTTTTCTTGATAGAGCAGTGCATTGGATACACATTTTTTGTATCTTCCTTTATTGAATGAAAGAAATAAAAACACAGTTATAAAAGTTACAATGGCAAGATAATGGGTGCTTTATTTTAATACATAGTATAACTCTTTCTTGATACTCTGAATTTTCATAAAGATTTGTTTACCTTCAGGTTAATTTGTAAAATCTAATTTAGAAGAAAAAAAATTAGAAACTAATGAGTATGTTTTGTAATAACAGCTATTCTGCCATATTCTTATTTTTCCATTTACTTAATATTTTCACTTAAAGGAAGTGGGTGCTGTTTAAACATCTCAAAGACATTAATAGTTTTGAAAATACATTTTTTCCAAATCACATCTAATATTGTGATTTACAGTGCAGAAATATGAAATTTGCATTGTTTCTATACAAGGCAATTTATATTTAGTGTCATACTGATGCTCTTTGAATATTTTAATGCAAGGAACTTCTGATAGAAAAGTTACAAGAATTTACTTTAGAAGAACCAGTGAAACACAAAAGCTCTGTTAGGTGTACCCATGGATTTTCTTACTGCTTTTATAAAACAGCCAATCATTTCTTGTGACTACAGGTAGTTCTCAATTAACAATCATAATTGAGCCCAGAATTATAGTCGTAAGTCATTGTGGTCATTAAGTGGGCCACTATGTGACCAGGCCCACGTTTATGACATTTTTTGCAGTGGTTGTTAAGCAAATATTGTGGTCATTAAGTGAATCCAATATACCCATTGGGCACTTTTTTCTGTAAATGAGAAATAAATATTGGGAAGCAGACAAAAATATTGAAAAATGTGGCCATATAACCAAAGAACGCTGCAAACAGCCATCAAGGGGAGTTTGTTGTCAAGCACCCAAAATGCAATCACATGATCACAGGATAATGCTGCCACTGTAACCTTGAAATTGGGTTTTAAGTACTTTTGGGGGAGAGAAATCTGTCATAACTTCGAATGGTTGCTAACCGATGAGTCATAAATTGAGGACTAGTTGTACTCATAAATTACGTTTGGGGAAACTCTGTTCAAGGCTTGCCTGTTATGCATATAAAGTTGAGAAAGGGAAAAATCCCACTTTACTTTGAATTGTATTAATGTTGCAAAGAGCAGTTGTGCTGTTCTGAAGAAGAAGCTGCTTTGAGAAGTTTCTGACAGATGATATGTTAGTGTCTCTGTTTGCTCCCAAGCACTTTTTTATCTTCAAATCCAGCCTTAGTTATAATACATTGGGTTATATTTTATATGTTATTGGGAATAGTGTTTATGTCGTGGTTTATAGGAGTTTGACATTTCTCTCATTTGCATTCAAAGATGCAGATAATTACCTATAGATATTTAAGGCTTTTTGATTGTTAGCCTAGGAAGATTAGGCTTTCTAACAAATATCTGATACTCTTCTTTCTGTTTTTAAATACACATCTAAAAGATTTTTTTCTTGTTTTAACAGTGTATCTGCAGGGAAAATAATTGGTGCCAGTGTTTTGTTTGTTGGCGGAGGAATAGGTGGAACTATTTTATATGCAAATTATGATCCACGCTTCCGAGAAAATATAGAGAAGACAATCCCTTATTCCAGCGACTTATTTGAAATAGTTTTGGGTCCTCTTCCTGATAATATTTCAACACCAAAGAAACCAGTAAGTTTTGTTTTTTAAAATTGCACTTGGGATTTGGAATCTATATAAATAAAAATGTAAATGTTCGTTTGTTCAAAATCTTAAATCTCCAAAAGTTCTTCACCAATTGCTTTGAAACTTTGACACAATGTTGCATTCGAATACGCGTGTGGTTTTATATACCTACTATTATATAGATGTCACACTTGTGATAGGTAAAAACATGCTTTTTTTGAAAAAACAGCGCCATCTGTTGGACATAAAAGCAACACACGCTACAGCAACATTAACCAGACTGAGCCACAGCAACGGGTGGCTGGGTACAGCTAGTATATTATAAATATGTAATTCAAAAACGTTATTCAGGATATCATTCCTTTTCTAGAATGTATAATCTCAAAAATTTTATTAGATTTTGAGAATCGCTTTAATGAAACTCTGGTTGAAGGTTTTGCTGGCTTATGATACTATTCTTAGTTTGTTAGCTTTTAGCTTGTCTAAACTTTAGGGTTCAGTTTTTGTCCTTGAAAATGAAATTCTTTCTTTGTAAACTTTATTTCATAGCTAAGATGAAATTCATGATGAAGGTATGTCATATTACTAGGTACTGGGAAAGTAAGAGGAATTTTCTTTTGCTTTCAGGTCAGAATGGAGTTTTTTTAAACTCCAGATGGCAAAGCACAAATAAAAAGATTAAAATTGTAACAAGAAAATCTACTAACTAAAGGTACTAAATATTTTTTCCCCCCAGATACAGTCAGCTCCACTAAATATCTCTTCTGTAGCAGAAGTAAAGAAAGAATCTAAACAACCAGTTGTGAGATCTCCAAAGAGCAAAATAGATACTACTTCAACTACTATTGAAGAAAAAGAAGGTAAAAACTATTTCCCTAAAATCCTACTAGGCAGCGGTGTCCTATTTATGAAAGATGTAATGTTTGAAACTAGCTGTTATTTTAAATTAGCTCTAATCTATTTTTCTTTTGAGAGTATTAATACCTGTGTGTCCTTTTATATTCAGTGCTTGCTGATAACTTCTGTTGTTGAAATATGCTTTAAAATATTTTATGTATACAATTATTAAAAGGTTAAAAGCATATAACAAATATAAGAACCATGAATCTTCAGAAAATTATTTTTTTACATATTTATGGTCAAAGAACAAATTAAAAGGAAAATACCTAGATATAGTTGAAACTAATTAAATAAATTAAGAGAAGGAAAATTATGTAATAGATTGAATAGGTTAAATTAAATAAGATAAAGTATTTTTATATGTGTATACAAACAGCAGCAGTAAGAAAGTAAATAGCTTTGGGTATCTTTTTGGATTCCCAAAAAGGCAATTCTTAACAGCAGCTTCAATAAAAGAAGATTTAGAAATATCAGTAGCACCGAGAGTAATCCTTAAACTCAGCAAGAAAGAGAGTATATTAAAATCAGTTTTCAGTATTGAAATAAGGGACAGTAGAAGTTACTGATTTAACTATTTCTGAGCAAATGCAGTTATTATCTCATTGGGAAATATTTTTAAACTGGCTTCCTGTATGTTTGTTAGCAGGGCATTAAGTCTTGCTAATCTGAATACTTTTTGGCATGACAGAAAGCTTCTTAAAATAATTAGGAATAGCAAAAGGATTGAGATAAAATTCTTTAAGTTATAATTTGGAACATTAGATTGCCAATTTGTAAATCAAGATCATTAGTAATTAGGTTGGTAGGCTATAACAGGAAAGATAATTTCCTATGGCTTTTTACAAGAGGAATTGAATTTTTCTCTAAGAACAAGTAGGACTGGAGATTTGCTTCCAAAATTTAATTGCAGTAAAGTATCTCAGGTAGTGGCCTCACATACAAAACAGTTATTAGAGGACTTTCTAGTTTAATTTAAAATAAAACTTTAGAAATGAATTGAAAAGCATGGGACAACATTTATTTTTAAATACAGAATTGCACACCATGGAGTAAAAATTAGATTACCTTAGCTCTATAAAATTTAATTGCCGCTGGAAAAAATGTACTATCTATACCTATCTGGTTATTACTTTTGAATACTCTAGCCGCAAAGTAAAGCTTTGCCTATTTGTTATTTCCATATGGAAAAAGAATGACATGTCATACCTTGGTTTTTAAAGCACTTCTTTTGTTGTGTTTAGATGCTATTTAATGGCAATTGGAATATTTAAAAAAGACTGCCTTTGGATTTTCAACAATTGTTGCAAGTTTTTCACAGTAACAGAGGTTAGCTTCTTCTCTGCCTCAAATAAGACTTTGTAAGAGCTTCCAAAGTCCTGCTAGAAGCAAAGAAGGAGAGTAGTGGCAGTAGCAGTGACATGGAATAATGTATGAATGGAGTTTCTGTACATGTTTACAGCGTCAATCATTCAATTAATTCATTGTGATTACAAGTCATAACATGACATAAAATACTAAAGAAATGCAATTAGAAAAATAAGAAAAAAACCCAACCCCAAACCATATAAAATAATTAAGTTTGAGAGCCAGTTTGCTATAATGATTAAGGTTAGGGTTAGTCTCAGCCCAACCCACCTCATAGGGTTTTTGTTATAGAGAAAATAGGAGGAAGAAGGAATATTATGTATGCTCACTTCCTTGAATTATTTATAAAATAATAAAGATGGATGGATGGATAGAAAAAAAGAAAGAGAAAGAAAGAAAGACAGTTAAGATAAAAATCAGTACTATTGTACTTTGTAAAGGTAGTGATCTGGCTATTAACTGTTGGATCACATCCCCAAGAAGATAGTTCAGTCATTCAGCATCCAACCCTTTAAGTCTATGTATCATCAATATTTACAGCCGGCTCAGAAGTCGCTCACATAATCTCAGCAACAGGTGAAGCATTGTCAGTACCAGCTCCAGGAATGCAGCAGGAGGAGGAATGCAACAAAAGTCACGTTCAGCAAAAACCTCCTGACTTAGGTATCTTTTGTTTATCTGCAAAATTCTGAAAAAAAATTAATTATGGAAATTCAGAGCTAGTTCCATTATACATGGATGTTAACTGTCAAGATTCTTGCCACCTTTTTGAGCAAGAATTCCTCAATTGATTGATAAATGACTTATTTAATATTTATTCTGAGAGTTTTGTATAACCACTTTTAATATTTTGTTACTGATTGTGCTTACTTTCTTGAGATGCTTAGGGACATGAAGATTAATAATTTTGTCCCATATCTAAGATATCAGTTGATTTAAGATTATTAATTTTTATGACTGTGTAACTTAAAATTCCACATTGTCATCTGCCTAATTGCTGCTTTTAGTAACCAAAACAGTTAACTTATATATTCAACTTCAATGTAGCAAAAAGTCATAAAAATATTAGTTTTGTATAGAAAGTGACAAAACTCTTATTTATTTTGGTTATGAAAGTAACATCTCTCTTCAGTTCAAATCAAGTTTATTTCAGAGACTGAAACAATTAAAGATATATTTTATTTGTTAACAAAAAAATAACATCCCTCTTAATTTCTATAGTTCTATTATTGCTATATTCCAGTGATGGCGAACCTTTTAGACACTGAGTGCCCAAAAACCGTCCCGCATGCCTCCGCCCCACCCTCTGCCCCGCACGCTCTGCCCCCGCTCCACCTCCCACCCCTGCCCACCTGCAGGGCCACCTATTTTCTCTACAGCCCACCACAGCAGATTGCCCAGGTGACCCTGCAGCGCCATGGCAGCCACGCCCTCCACCCACACCCCGCAAACGACCCTGCTGCCCAGTGCCATGTCCTTGGCTGCGCTGCTCTGCGTGGGGGCAACTCTCCTCCACAGGGGCTGCTGGTGAGGGGGTTGTGGGGGGAGGCGGGGCTGGGGCGATGACACGTGTGCCCACAGAGAGAGCTCTGCGTTCCACCTCTGACACGCATGCCATAGGTTCGCCACCACTGCTATATTCCTTTGTTGGCATTTTTACATATTTTTACAGTAATAATATTTGATTTTAGGACCTATTAATGAAAACATGGGCATATATTATCTTATATTCTTGATACATTACTAGGTTTATTGTTTTTTAAACTATCTTTATACTATTAAAAATAAGTTAAAATACAAAACACCAGTTGAATACTGATTAATATATGACACCAATATTATTTCCCACCCTTTGCAAAATAGGCCTAAAGAATTTTAAAATATTAAACTACTAATTCTATTTGCAGGTTATTAATCTGTCATCTGTATACTAGGACCTATTAATGAAAATATAGTTAACAAGAGGAACAATAATAATATAAAAAAGACAACATTAAAATTTCAAAAGCCTCTGTTAACAAACTGTCTTGTAATCAATTCGTAAAAGATTTAGCACGGCTTCTTAATGATCCCAAATTGTCCCAAAAATTAACACTGGTTTGTCTTGGAGCAAATATCCACATTTGTTTCTTAATACCATTTCTTATCAATAGTTATCTGATTAAATATAATTAGTCCAATCTCCAAAGCCAGTCTATTGTCCCCAAAAAGTCCAGATAAAATTGTTTCCCAGTTAAATGTGATAAATCCATTCCCCAATCTCTTTCAGTCCACTTAAGGAAGACCAATTTATCACTTATCCACTCGGTTTTCTGCTGTTGTGTAAGAATGCAGGCTTGAACTTTAAGGAGGCGTATGGAGTTGATTCAGTTAGTTCTGAATGTGGGATCCATATTTCTTCACAACGAACCCACTGCTTTCAAATCACATTCCTTTGTGGGTTTAATGTATCTACATTTACTTGCGTCTGAATGTTTTCCCCAACCTTTATCAATTCATCAAACTTTTTAAAAAAACTTTCAGATGGGAATTGCATGTTATCAAATGGTCTTTTTCCCGAGTGTCAACATTATTCCCTTGTTTATAATCTGATACATTGTTGCTCTATATAGTAGATAAAGTTCTTCAAAGCAGAATAAGAAAATAGATAGAGGAGCAAGGAAGATATTTTCTGGATATTTCGATCCAAAAGAAAGATTGAGAAAGATAACCTCCAAACTTTTTGCAAATTGATAAAAATCCCTGTAGTAAATGTCCAATGAAAATGTAAATCAAGTGAAAACAGTTTTACTATCAAGGAACAATCTGTGATTTTTCTTACAGAAAATCCTTACAGAAAATCAGAACTTAATGAAAATAGCCAAATAGTTCAAAGGAAAAAAGCAAAAAGAACAGAAAAAATTGAGCATGGGTTGAAATAAATCGGCCTTCGAACAGCCAGTTAACTTTTAAAGATAAAAAACAAAGCAAAACAAAGCCTTTAAAAAAAGTGAAGTTAAAACCCAGTCTTGCTGATAAGAATGGTCTGCTCAGAAAAAAAGATGGATAAAAAACTAGTAACTTTTTGGCTACCCCTATAGGGAACTGCTATCTTCAAGATTCCCCTTCTGCTAGATCCACAGCTCTCTAAAAGTCATCTTAGGTCATTTCTAAGTGCCATGATTCAAATCCAGAGAGCAACGCTGCCAAAGAATCAGCTTTGGCAGCAAAAAACAGCAGATTGTTGGCGGGAGAGAAAAAAATCTTCCTACTGGTCAGCAGCCATTTTGGGGAGGAGTCTCATTATTGGGTTTATTTTTGTTCAGTTTAAAAACTGAAACATTTTTCTCAATAAAATATCCTAGATTTTTGGGGGGAAAACTTTAAGCAATAAAATACAAAGTTGAGAAAATAAAATCTATAAATATTGTTCTTATAAAGTTTTTCCCCCTCTTTATTTCTGACAGACTGCTTTTCTTGAGAATGCTTGCCTCATCCTTTTTATTTTTTTCTTTTGAAGAATTTAATATGAACATGACTTGGAATATATATATATATTCAATTTCACTGTACTTACTGCTTTTGTTACTATTCTTAAATCTCTCTTTAGTGAAATCTTATTGAGAAAGAAATTCTTCTGTGTAATTTTGTAAGAATTCAGTAAATCTGTCACAGTATTTAGATGTCATCATGAAATACAATTACTTTGTATATTTCTCCCCCTATGTCCTGAATGTGTATTTTCTTAACTTAATGAATGTCCTCTTTGAAATTAGATGATAAGAAAATCAGTTTAATTACCAATAAGAAAGAATACTGTTTACTATTTTATCTAGATAAACAATTGTTCCATTGCCGATGGTATATAGGTAGGATCTTTCCCTGAAGTTATTTCATTGGTTTCCTCTGGCCTTACCAATTTTTTTAGTCTAAAGTTCCAAAAAAGAATACATTTACAGATTATGGTAGTATTCATAAAAGTTATTGTGGTCCACTGCTACTAACTGTCTTTCATAGTAAACTAAAATTTGTGGTTATCAGGATTTTGCTTTTTTTCTGTTATCTGTTTTTAGTATGTTTTCTTAAATACATTTTACATTTTGTAAGGCTTTCCCCTCAGGCAGTCATAATCTCCAATTTCAGATTGTGCCTCTGTGTTCTCAATTTTGGAATTGAAGGTACAAGCAGAGTTTCATTTTGGTACTAGCTGATCAAACTGACCAACTGATTAAGATATTTCAATTCGTACTATGAAAACACAGGCCTAAATTTTATTTTAGAACTAGAAGAACGCACAAAAAAAGCAATTACTGTTTCTTTCTTTACTCAGGTGTTAGAAGAAGTGGTAAATTTTCCATACTTGTACTGAACTCTCCAAAACTCAGTTTTAGTGCATAGAATTTACTGTTGTCTCCCCAGATCCAGAGTAGTGTAAAAAGCTGCAATGTGTCTTCATACTGTTTTCAGGGTGAGCAGAAATGTGGATCTCTGTTGTTCACACTATAATTTCAAGATTTATGTCTAATGTGTGTGTTAATGCCATTAGAATAACTGAAGGCATAATTCAGTCATCAAACCCTCATTGCTAATTGGTTTAAGACAAGGTATTAGGAGGACATTTAATATACTGCAAAATGCTTTTCAAGCACACAGTTCATTATAGAAATCTAACAAAGAAGTCACTATCTTAAAAATAAGTTTTGCTTAGTCTTGGTTTTCCTTTCAGTATTGTGCTTAAAAATATCTATATCTAGGTAAAGAACATCGTCGTGGTGATGCTCTTGTAAAAGAAAGATCACCTGAAGAGGTTGCAACTCGTCTAGCACAACAAGAGAAAGAAGAACAAGATAGAATTAAGGGTATGTTGGGCAGATAATGTGGCTTTTATACAATTCCAAAAACATGATTTTAATTTCAGTAGCTCTAAAAGAAACCTTTTACCTTTTGAAAATATAATTAGTTAGGTGGTTCATATCCATTTTACAGCATTTAAAGATATTCTGATTAAAAATAGATTTATGGGCTATTTTAATATATATTTTATTTGATTTAATTCTTATTGCTTTTTATGAGGTGGCAAATGTACCAAAATATAGTTCGGAACCATGGCAGTGGTATAGAAGTACCTCATAAATACTATGTAGAAGTACCCCATAAATACAAAGCCAGGATGAGTGAATCTGGAACTTTTAAGTGCTTCAACATAAGTCAGAATGGATAGACAGCCAACTTTGTATTTAAATCTGGTTTCTGGTCTTGACTTGTCTGCAAATAGTTAACCATACTGCCAGTTCTGCATTTCATGAAATTAACTATAAGTTAATCATGTAAGCTTAATGATCAATAAAATGTATCACAGTTTTTCACCTTTCCTTTTCTAGCACTTGCAGCATCCTTGGAAAGCGCTTTGAATAGCACTGCTCGTATCACTTTGCAAGCAGTTACTCTCCAGGAAGCTGCTGTGCAGGCAGTCAATCTTCATGCTCAGAAATTGAAAGAAGCTATGGATAACTCTGAGGTGCACATGCTTTATCTTTATTATATGTTAAATTTTTGTAAGTTTTGTTCAGTTTTTAATCGCTAAGGAAAAGTTGCTAAATGTGGCATGCATCTCTAGAGATCAAAACCAATAGAGAGGTGGGATGTAAGTTATTCAACAGTACAGTAGTCCTCACTTACCAACAATAGAAAGGGTGTTTTTCTATTCTAGAGATGAAAAGTTAATAGAGATAGTTTTGTACTTAACAATAATTCATTAACTGACTATTCAAAGTGAAAGTAGCACTGAAAAAAGTAAATTGTGACTGGTCATTGTGTATGACATTTGCAGCATCACTATGGTCACATGATCTAAATTTGGGGTTTTGGCAACCAACATTATTTATGACTGCTGCAGCGTCACAGGGTCATGTAATCACAATTTGCAACCTTCCTAACTGGTTTCTGACAAACCAGTTGATGGGGAGGTTGGTTTTACTTAACAACCTCAGTGATTCTTTTAACAGCTGTTACAAAAAAGTTAAAAATAGGCACAACTCATTTAACAACCACCTTGCTTAGCAATTCTGGTCCCAATTGTGCCTGGGAAATTGATGTACTTTTTTCATTCAGCAGGACTAGATGCTCAGTATCAAAGTACTCTAATGCATTTTTTCAGTGGTGTGCTCTGAAGATATATTTTGAACCAAGACAGTGCAAATCTGTTGATTGGGGACTGTCTGATTTGAAAGAAGCCAAGATACGTTTTGATTTTGCAAACATATATATCACATTGCTGAATGAAAGCCACTTTTTCAAACTTAGCTAGTGCATTTATACTCCTACTAAAAGGTAGGAGAAAGAACATCTACAAAAGTTTGGATAATCTGTGACACTGATATATTAGGATAGAATAAAATACTTTATTGGCCAAGTATGATTGGTTACACAAGGAATTTGTCCAATAATGAATAATAAAAATAATGATAATAATAATGTATAATGAAATGATTGGGTATCTTGAATATCTTGCTAGATTCCAAGTGAGAAAAAGGCAGCTCAGTGGCAAACTTTGGAAGAAGCGTTGAAGGATCGTAGAAAAACTGTGGATGAAGCTGCAGATATTCTATTAAAGGCCAAGTGAGTTTTCCAGTTTTAATATTAAAAAAGATTTTAAAAATATTTGTACTATAAAAACAACAATTGTAGAGTTTTTGTGTTAGTTATTGGGACTGGAATTTGTCACTAAACAATGCAGCAAGATGTCATTTGATTGCGTTCCTTAATGACAACTATGTTAGTAGTCTCTTACCATCATTAAGTGAGGATAGACGAGGGCCTCCTTACAACTTCCTGCTGGTTTTCAAAAAGCAAAGTCCATGGGGAAACCATCAGGAATTTGCAAATCTGAGGCAATGTAAATAGGTAGGTAAATGGCTGCTATTGGATCAAGTGTGACCAGTGATTGGCAAGATGCTGCAAGGAATGACTGCAGGCCAGGAATGACTGCTGCTGGGTTGTGAAGGGTGCACAGTGACTGGTGAGATATAACGCAAGCATTGGCCACAGGCTAAGTGTGACTGCTGCTGGGTTGGGGAGATTTGCTGAAGTGATTTACAGCCTTTCCTATTGGCTTCCCTCTTGACTTTACTCATAGGTAGCAAGCAGGGAGGGTCACAAATGGCAATTACATGACTGTGGGATGCTGCAGCTGTCACAAGGGCACAAGCACCCAGATCACAATCATGTGACAGCTGGTCTTTTAAAGACCAGTTGTAAGCACATTACATATTTAGAACCACCATAACATCAAACAGTCATTGAAAGAGTGGTCTGAGAACTGCCTGTCAATATTGCTCAACGACTTCATTAAAAAGGAATTATTTCATTATATTAAAAGTTCATACTACCTTATTTGGCAAGATCTTTGTTCCCATATGAGAATAGACATTTTGTTCAGCCTTAAAACATTTATTTATTTATTTATTTATTTATTGAAATAAATTTATATGGTCTCTCATCACACACTCTGACTCTGAGCAGTGTACAACAAAAACAGTTAAAAGCAAACATAAACAACTATAAATAACAATTAGAAATAAAAAACAAGATTTCAGGGAAATTGGCAACATTTTAAAGATCTCACAGGCTCTCTCTTCTTGGGATTTGTTGGTAAAAAAATTTTTAAGGACTTTCCAGAGGCTGGTAGGGATGATGTAAATATGTAAATGTCTGTAATCTTCATTTTATTAAACATTTTTTGCATCTTAGCACCTATGATATTGTGTGAAATTGTGCCAGTTATCTAAAGAAGATAACTCCTGCTTTATAAACAATGCACAAAGCAGTGACAGATTTGATTTTCATCACTTTTTTTTGCTTGAACAAACAATGAATGCTGGTATATTTGATGGCTTCTGCTTTCATTTAGAGAAGAAATAGAGAAAATGAAAGGTGTGATTGATAGTGCCAAGAAATCTCGTATACCTGGAGTCAAGCCTCACATACAGAGCACAGAAGAGAACCTCCATCGCATGATCACTGATCTGGACAATGTGGTCAAAAAGGTAAACTCATACAAAATCGGGTTTTATAGATTTTCACGGATGTTATGGATATTTCAGTGAACTTTAATACTAAAAATCTATTTATTTTTGATATCTTAGAAATAAATTGATATATTTCCCCATAATAGACTACAGTACATCTAATAAATAAAGTAATATTTTGCTGAGAAGTACATGAAATAGGAACTAATTTCAGTATCCTTTTTTCAAATATTTTCTTTCATTTTTGTGAATTGTTGGATAATTACTGTTGCATTTTTCTATGCTATCAGTATCTCATCTCTATTTTGTATATTTCTAACGAGGAATTTTAAAATTATCCTTTTAAAATAGTCAGAGATTAGAGAATGAGAACCTAGGACAAGAGCTGAGAACATGTGAAAGATTGCTGCTTCTTCAAAAGCAAAAAAGTCAAGTTCCTTAACTATAACTGGTGCTATTTGAGTGATTGCCTGTGTAGACATATGGTAGTTTCTATGCACATAGAACTCCTCAGAAGTTCACATAACTACAGAGAATGGATGTTCATGTCTTACCTGGGCAGGGATTGAATCTTTCATATTTGTTCTTTGGAACTTCTACTCGGTTCCATCAGTTGGAAGCTAAGATATACCAGTAGTGGGGGGAAAAACATTCATTACCCTTCTGAGAACCACAAATACTTATAGTGAATCTGGCTTTTTTCTTCATATTCTCTGTGGTCCTGGAATGGGCAACTAGACTACTATGCCTTAGGTCACGGGTCGGCAACCCGTGGCTCCAAAGCCGCATGTGGCTCTTTGAGCCTTCTCCTGCGGTTCCCAGCCTCCTCCGCCATTTGCAGAGAGAGACAGAGACAGAGAGGCACTTGTGCTTCCCTTCTGCCTCTCTCTCTCTCTCTCTCTCTCTCTCTCTCTCTCTCTCTCTCTCTCTCTCTCTCTCTCTCTGTGTGTGTGTGTAAAAAAAGAGTGGCCTCACGCTGTTCTCGGACAAGCTGACAAGCGTATTGGGCGGGGCTAAATTTATGTGCTTCCAGGAGACACGTGATTCACCTCAACTCTAATATTCAGCTGGACTAATAATGCAGAAGAAGTTTTGAATATAATCACAAAGGACTGAAGTAATTGATAAACTTTTGCCATTGAATCATTGCTTAACTGTTTTGTTACTGGATATTCCTATTCCTGCCTGTTTCTACTCTAGGCATTATTTATAAAATTACTGACTGAACAGCTGCTTGAGATTTTAAGCCTTTTTCTTTTTATTCTGTAGGTACAAGCAGCACAGTCAGAGGCTAAAATAGTAACACAGTACCATGATCTTGTAACCAAAGCAAGAGAAGAATTTCAGAGAGAGCTGGATAGTGTTACTCCTGACATTCAAACTGGTTGGAAGGGGCTAAGTAAGTAAGATCAAAATATATAAATAGCTGACGTCATGACCAACATTTCCATTTAAATATTTGATTTTTAGCACTGATTTAGCTTGATTGACACTTTCCCCTTGTTAACTCCTTAAATTGATGCCTACTTAATTCTGTGGACTCTTAATTTTGGATACTTTCTTTTGGGCTTCATATGGGTATATTTTCCTTTCCATCAGCAATAAAATAGTCTGCCATATCTAAATACAATATACCTTAAATTTGAGAAGGTGTACATTTGCGTTTAATAAACAAACAAACAAACAAACTCATACTCCTCCAATATTTATCTGAAGAACTAAAATATGGAAAAAACAATGTGCAAGTTTATCAGTTAAATTAAAACCACCTGCTGGCACATGGTTCTTTTAAGAATGACATTTATTCAAAGTTAGATATATAGGAGACCTTCATGTATGACAGACAGCAGTTCTATGAGTTAGACAGAGGTAATTCCCACTTACTACCTAATATCTTTTAAAGTTCTAGGAATGTCGGATTGAATGTGACACCATCTAGTGCAGTGATGGCGAACCTATGGCACGCGTGCCAGAGGGAGCACTCAGAGCCCTCTCTGTGGGCACACTCGCCGTTGCCCCAGTCCCACCTCTCCCTGCAGCCCCTCCTCACCAGCAGTTCCCCCGGGTGCGGCCCGTGCAGAACAGCGCAGCCAAGGACATGGCAGCCGGGCAGTGGGAATAAGACTCCGCCCTTACGCCCCATCGCGTGCAGATGATGCTGTGGGGCACGGGCGGAGGGTGTGGCTGCCATGGTAGTGCTGGGCCGCCTGGACGATCTGCAGCAGGCCATGGAGGCGGTGGGTGGCCCTGTGGGTAGGCAGGGCGGGGTGGTGGGGTGGTGGAGTGGGGGCAGAGGGGCAGGGTGGGGGCGGGTTTTGGGCACTCGGTCTCTAAAAGGTTTGCCATCACTGATCTAGTGTATTTTCTATTGTTCTGCTGTTTAACCTGTCTGCCTTTTAAATCAGCTATTAGTTGAGCTATTTTAAGGAACAAAAACTCCTAATAATAAGCTATTATTGCTGAAGACATTCTTCACCATATATTAAATTGCATTTTTAAAGCAGATAATGTTAAAATATTAACAGTAAAGTAAATAGTTCAGCCATAAGTAAATATAAGTTCACTGAAACAAATCAATAAAGATATACTTGTTGCAGTTCAGCTTTGGATGAGGAAATGTATAAATTAAATAAATAATACAAAATAGTTCACTAAAACAGCATGTATAAATTAAATAAATAATACAAAGTAGTTCACTAAAACAGCAGTTAGATGTAAGTTCCTCAGTACCAAATCCTCCAGTACTAAATGGCTGACCTACAGTAAATCCATGCATATCTATGATATTGTATTTGAGAGAAACATTGTTATGCAAACCCAGAAAAAGTAGTAAGCAAAAGAAATTAAAGATCAGAGATAAAAGAAAAAGAAATAACAAGTACTTATACTTTACACAAATATCAATCATATTCTTCCATCATATGCATATAACGATTAATGTAATACCTTTTATTCTTTAAATTTCTAACCTCTTTTTTTGAAGATTTTGTTAACTATGTCGCAGTACTTTCTCATTTTTCTCTTTTCTTTCAACTTATCCATCCTTATTTTGCATGTTGTTCTTTATCTAGTCTGCCTCTGTGACTAATTATGTCTACTTCTTTTTTACTAATTGATTTTATATTCCATCCTCATAATTTCCCTGTTCATTCTTAACCTGTCACTTCATTTTAACTTCCTTACTTTTCACTCATTTTCTTTCCATTCAATTTTGTTTCATGCTGAGATGCCTTTCTTTCTCATTTCCATATAACAAGGTGGGCAGAAGTATTTTCAATTCTTTCAACAAATACTTATTTTTCTAACAAACCACATGTAGAATACAAATTTGTACATTTAACATTTGTCCAGATTTTTCTTATCTATACTATACTAAGCCTTCTATTACCTGCACAAATTTTCCTACCTGCCTTCTTTTTTGCCACTTATATGTAATCTGAAATTATTCACTCCAGTTCCCTGGTAGATACAGCTACCTTGATTTTCAATGCACTTATATTTCAGGTTCATTCTCCTTGTTGCATCATGCAATGTATTTGACATTTACTGCACTTCTTTGGATTCTCAGGCAGGCAGCCATACTGCTTGCACACAAAAGTCATATATGTATTCATTCGGGACTCCAAATATATGAATATCCCATAAGAATTCCTTGAATATTTGTTCCATCAATACATCAATATATATCCTTCTCTTAACTCCCAATTACTTGTTCAGTATCAGATTATCTATCAGATATTGATCAGATTATATCAGATATTTTATTCATTTTGTGCATGCATTTTGGTTACCATTTTTTTGACCCCATACATATTGTATATTTTGCCATCCTTATTTGTTGCAGCAGTCATTCTCTTAAATGCATTTTTTCTTGTCTGCTCTTCTTTCTTTTTTCTTTCCCTTCATCAAGAATCCTTTCTCATGTATTATATTAGTGTATTTCCACACACTTCTGTGGTACTTTATAATGTTATTATTTTCACTATGTTCCCAACTGTTTCCACATCTACTTTTTTTACATTTTATTGCATTCATTTTTTTGGAGGAAGTAATCTGTGTTCTTTGCTTCTACACGAATCATACATTCTCTTTATGCAGTTGACTTATTTCACTCTAGTTTCTTTTATTTCTTTTCTTTTTATTTATATCTATTCCTAAGATTCACTTTTGTCGCTACCAAACTTTTTTCGCTGCAAGAATGAGGTGGAGCTAGTATCACGCGGGAGCTAGCCCTGTCCCGTTAGCGACGCGTGCATATTTGCGGCCCCGTGCGCATGCACGCATGTAAATTTCTTCCTTCTCCCTTTTCCTCCGGTCCGCCAACCGACAAAGGTTGGTGATCTCTGATCTAGCTCATTCTGTGTCTAAGGTGGGAATCATGGTCTTACAAATTATTATTTTATAAAGTTTAGGTGTGAATGTTTATGTACATATAAATAATTTGTATGGATTTGTAAGAAAGTAATCTTTTTGCTTTGGTTCCTGTTAATTTTTTTCTTTATGTTTAAAGATTGTTTTGTGTATTGTCTATATAAAGAATGTTTGTTTGTTTGTTTGTTTGTTTATTGGTCACTCATCTTACCATAGGATACCTCTAGGCAGCTTAATCATAAAAATCTATCTATCTGTTATATATCTATCCTATCTATTATCTGTCTATCTGTCTGTCTGTCTGTCTGTCTGTCTGTCTATTTACACATTAAAACATAAATAAATTAAAACCAAACATTAAAATCTAAAATGTTAAATGTATTTTTAAAAAACAAATCATCAAATGGTTTTTGACTTAATAACTTTTAAAAATATAATTCTTGATAGTAGGTCACACTGAAATTTAAAAATAACTATTAGTGGTTCCTTTATTGAGTTGAACACAGACAAAGCTTCTTTGAACAACTGATCTAAACATAGGATGACACAAAACTTGTTGAATGTAGATTATTACTTTTAAAAAATATTTTTTTCTTGGTTTAATCAAATCAATAAAATTACTCAGTGATATTAATTTTTTTATTTTACTGTGTTATTTTTATAATGGTGCTGCAATTGTTAGATTATCCCTACTGTAAAGATCTCTGTGTAAAAGAATTTGAGTCCAATGAGTGTTTTCTCTCTTATTTCATGTGTAGTCGCTCAGGATTCTGAATGTTTAAGAAATGGCATAAATCAATTCCTCTTCCTACCTCTAACTGGGGCACTCAAATGAGAAAAGATTCATTTGATAAACACTTTATTTACTGTTGCAAAAGCACTGTACTTCTCTTCTTTCTACCCTAAAGTCTTTTTACATGAATAGATTTCACTAATGCTTTCATTTCCAGAATACATGAGAACATAGAACAATTATTTTGTGTTCTTTTGTATTTCTATACTGCTTCTTGCTACAAAATAAATTCCTCAAGTAGTTTGCAATATTTGGTTCTGATAAAGGAAAGAAATATATAGAATTTTGAATCAGCCTTTTCTTGCTTCTTCCTAGTAATATTGGATATCAGGTCTCAATTACATGTCGGCCATGTCGGCTAGGAAGGGTTGGGAACTGAAGCTTGAATTGTTTGGAGGCCTTAGGTTGAGAAAAGTTGAAATAATCTCACTTTGTTTATGCAGTTAAGTAATATGTGAAAATTTAACAATTTTTATCTGTCTAAACATCTGTCTTCTCCAGCTGACCGGCTGACAACAGATGACTTGAACTCTCTCATTGCTCATGCTCACCGCCGTATAGACCAACTGAATAAGGAACTGGTAGATATGAAAGTCCGAGAGCAACAACATATTAAGACAGCTCTGG
Source organism: Protobothrops mucrosquamatus (assembly GCF_001527695.2). Classification (NCBI taxonomy): domain Eukaryota; kingdom Metazoa; phylum Chordata; class Lepidosauria; order Squamata; family Viperidae; genus Protobothrops; species Protobothrops mucrosquamatus. Next base: position 2,675,267 of record NW_015386333.1, read on the forward strand.
AAAAGCAAAAATTGGAAGAAAAAAAAGCTTTTGAGTCAGCAGTAGCAAAGGCATTGGAACGTCATAAGAATGAAATCCAAATTGAACAGGAGAAGAAGGTAACTAATGGGTATTTAATTTTCTAACATACTTTTAAGTTATCTGTGCAGTATTGGCCAGCAATTGGGGCAAGGATTCTTATTTAATGTTCATTTACTTAATAACACTGCATTAAAGTAGACCTCAATGGTGGTTTGGTTATGATAGCTTTGAGAACAAATTTTCATGTAGACTACAGTGTCTGCACTAATGTATCCTTACCACAAAGTCCAGCTTCTAGTATGTATTGCCAAATCAATGCATTTGTGGGATTAACTGGAGTAATGTTTGACAAACCTGAGATAAGCACTGTGTTACAAATCACTCAGAAAAGAAGTGTAGCTCCATTCCCATGAGGCAATTATTCAAAAGAAAAGAGTTGTATGATTTCTCAAGAATAAAAAGTTAGTTACAAAACTTGTCAAACACATTCAAAAGCAGGTGGACAGCAGCCATAGAAGTTTCCTTTGCATGATGTTTGGCCTTCTAGAATTGGGAGATCTTGTCGGAATTAATCCCTACAAGACTGACAGAATCAGGAAAGTTAATTTTCTCTTAGAAGCTTTTATGCTCTTAATTTAGTGGCTTGTCATCCTAAACACGTGTGAAGAATTGGATTATATATGTGGTTAAAACGTTAGTTTATATTTCAAGTAATCATTTTGTTTTCATAAACCTTAGCTTCTTACATAGATCATTTTTCAAGCAGCAGCCACCATTAAATGATCTCACAAATTTTCATAGAGAGAGAATAATGACGATGACAAAAATTTCACCTGTTAATTACAAAAGGCCACACTGCTTGAATTTGCACATATAGTACATCAATATATTACTACATCCTAGGTTCTTAGGAAGAACCGATTGCATATGAAGGTCAATACCAGGTAAAGAACTGGCAGCTGAGTTTTCATATTTTATGTATATAATACTACTACTAATGGGAGACGATGGCAAGAAAGTGATGGGCAGCAGAGAGAAAGCAGAGCTGCTTAATTCCTTCTTTGCATCTGTCTTCATGCAAAAAGAAAAAATTAGCCCAACCTGCCAAAACAGAATTGTAAAAGACAGAATAGGAATACAAATTAAAATAAGCAAAAAAAAAATGGTAAGAGAACATCTATCCACCCTAGGTTAGTTCAAATTACCAGGACCTGATGGTTTACATCCCAGAGTTCTGATGGAGCTGGCAGACATGATCTTGGAACCATTGAACAATATCTTTCAAAGATCCTGGAGCAACGGGGAACTACTAGAGTACTGGAAAAAAGGTGATGTGGTTCCCATCTTCAAAAAAGGAAAAACAACAGATCCAGGAAACTACAGACCAATCAGCCTGACATTTTCAGGATCCTGGAAAAGATAATTAAAAAACAGATCTGCGAACATGTAGAAACAAGCAAAGTTATAACCAAAAACCAACATGTCAAAACAGATTATGTCAAAGAAATCTTATTTCATTCTTTGACAAAGTAGATAGATAGATAGATAGATAGATAGATAGATAGATAGATAGATAGATAGATAGATAGATAGATAGAGAGAGAGAGAGAGAGATAGATAGATAGATAGATAGATAGATAGATAGATAGATAGATAGATAGATAGATAGATAGATAATCAATCTTTATTGTCATTTTTGACGGCACAGTGGCACGCATTAAAAATGAAATTTAGTTGCTTGCTCTCAAAGTGTAAACATACATAACACATAATTAAACATACTATATACAACATATGTATAGACCTACGCCCTTACATATAAGTAACATATAAATATTAATCACTGTCCATCTTGAATACATAACAGAAGGAGGTTAACACTGTATGGAACAAAACTGACTGAATCTGGATGTTCTGCTTTGGATACCACAGAGCCTCTTCCCAGAAGGTAACAAGGAAAACAGGTCGTGAAGAGGATGTGTAGTGTCCCAGACAATCTTGCGGACCCTGCTCGAGCAATGCTTATATGCCATGTCCTGGATGGAAGGGAGGGAACTGCCAATGATCTTTTCAGTCATCCTCACCACTTTGCACTGCCTTCCTGTCTGAAGCAGTGATGCTTCCAAACCAGACTGTAATGCAATATGACTAAATTAGTGGACCAACAAAATGCTGTAAACATACGTAGTGTACTTGGATTTCAGAAAGGCATTAAAGTAGACCACAATCTACTTCTTGGAAAGTTAGAAAAATGTGGGCTAGACAGCATCACCACCAGATGATTTGTAACTGTTGACAAATTGCACTCAACATGTAGTCCTTAATGGAACTACTTCTACATGGAGAGAAGTAAGCAGTGGGCACCCCAAGGTTCTGTTTTAGGCCCAGTATTTTTCAATATCTTCATAAATAATCTAGATGAGAATAGAAGGGGAAATCATCAAATTTGCAGACAACACCAAGCTGGCAGGAATAGCCAACACCCCAGAAGATAGATTCAAGATCCAGATAGATCTTGACACAGGTGAACACCAGCCCCTATCTAACAAAATGAAATTAAATGTAGAGAAAACAAGATTTTACACTTGTAAGAAAAACCAAATGTACAGGTACAGATTAGGTGAAACTTGGCTTAATAACAATAACTGCAAGAGGGATCTTGGATTCCTAGTGGAATCCTTAAATATGAGCCAGCAGTATGCTGCAGCTGCCAAAAAAGCCAATGCAATCCTAGGCTGCATTAACAGAAGGATAGAATCAATATTACGTGAAGTGTTAGTACTACTTTACAAGGTCTTGGAATATTGCATTCAATTTTGGTCACCACAATATAAAAAAAATGTTGAGATTCTAGAAAGAGTGCAGAGAACAGCAACAAAGATGATTAGGGGGCTGGAGGCTAAAACATGAAGAATGGTTGCAGGAATTGCATATGATAGCGACATGATAGCACTTTTCCAATATTTCATGCACAAAGAGGGGGTCAACTTCCTTTCCAAAGCACCAGAAGGCAAGACAAGAAGCAAGGAGAGAAGCAACCTGGAACTAGGGAAATTTCCTGACTGAGAGCAATCAACCAGTGGAACAGATTGCCATCAAAAGTTATGAGTGCTCCATCACTTGAGGCTTTTAAGAAGAGACTGGACAGCCATTTGTCTGAAATGGTATTGGGTTTCCTGCTTGAGCAGTTGGTTGGACTAGAAGACCTCCAAGGCCCCTTCCAACACTGATGTTCTATGTTCTAGTCTGTTTAAAGAATAAACGTGTATCCAGAGTTAAACATGTATCCTGAAAAGTACTTCCAAACAACAAATGTAAGAAAAGAAATATTCTTATACTTTGTGCTTCATCCAGATAGAAGACTAATGTGTTTTCAAATGTGTGAAGAAGTAGATTTATCTCAATGATAGGTTTAACAATGCCCATTTGTAGTGCACCCCAGTCTGTTGTTCAATGGCTGTTGTGGTATTTGTCTCAGTGAAAAATATGTATCTTTGAACTATGTATTCCATTTTCAACACTGAGATTAAGTTTTACATTATGATTTCAGACCTCTTGGCTGAAATACCATATCTAGTTTTAAAAGCGGTTTTGCATCTTCCCATTCCGTTTTTTGTTTGTTTTTGCAAATTTAACTTGATGAATTCTGGAAAATAGAATTGTTTTGTGCTCTTTTGGTTTACCTAACAAAAATATTATTAAACTATGAATAGAGATTACAGATTCACAGGCAATTTTTAAAAATGGAAATACTAGTGAGTTTTCTAACAGGTTGAAGAAGCTCAAGCTGTTATGGAAAGTGAAATGCGAACTCAGTTACGCCGACAAGCTGCTGCACATGCTGATCATCTAAGAGATGTTCTCAGAATTCAAGAACAAGAACTGAACCAACAATTTGACCAGGTGGGAGTTTGCTTTATTATAGTGAAAGATCTTTCTAGTCTCTCATTCTCAGAAATTTTCCTTATTATGCAATAAGAAAACACTAGGGCTGCAGAAAACATTGGAAGGAGTACTTTGCAAGAATGGATGGCTTCTTTATGTCTTTCTCTGTTTTGGTTTAGTAGCAGTTCAGGGAGAAATCCTGAAACACTAATTTGCAAGAACATCTTGAAAACTCCTGAAGTAACTGTGCTGAGTTCTTGAAAGATACAGCTACCTGTTTTCTCCAAATTTTTTACAGAAAAAAAATGTAAAATCACTTTTTCCAGGCTTTCTAATCCATTGTAAAGCAACACTTTTTAATACTTTGCATAATCCAAGTAAACATCAGCAATCTCCTTTGAATTCATTTGTGTTCAACTACTCTTAGAATTAAGGAATTGCAAAATGTTCTGTGCACTGTTCATCCTATGTGTGAAACAGCAAGTTTTGAGTGGTGCATATCCATAATGAAAGAAACCTGCTTTGCCTTGTCATGGACATAAAGCATGCTTGGTCTGGGCATGGAACTTAAGTATCTAAATCTGGGTAGAGCTGTTCTGAGGGATGGGGAAAGACACCATCAGCAGAGGAAAAATGGGCACAAGAGAAAAGAGGATGCTACGAAGATTATAAGAAAACTTGGTTCTACTGGATTTGAATACTACACTGGCAATGTCTAAAGGGAGGTAAGAAAAACAAGCTGCTGGGAAGAAGGGAGAAAGACAAGCTAGGCTTGAATTCAAGCATAGCAGCTAAGAGGACACTATAAGGAAAGGAAAGCATTGGGAAAATCAGTGGGTAGTATGGCCTACAGCCATGCAGAGAATGTGGAGATAGACATAAAAGATAAAGGTTTCCCCTGCCAGTTGTGTCCAACTCTAGAGGGCAGTGCTCATCTCCGTTTCTTAGTCAAGGGAGCCAGCATTGTTCAAAGATATTTCTGTGGTCATGTGGCAAGCATGGCTATATGTGGTACCTATTAATCTATTCCTATTTGCAAACTGCTAGGTGGGCAGGAACTGAGGCAAATTAATGCACTCACTCCACCACACAGTGCGCTGGGGTCTTGAACCCGAGCTGTCAAATTTCCAGCTGATGAGCTCTGCATCTTCAATGGAGAGACATGCTTCACTTTATTCATTATCTTTCCAAATTTTGTCTTGGGTGAAACCCAGACCAACCAAGATGTTCCAGATTTTGGTTTGGCTGGACTCTGTCCTCATTAGAGTACTTCAGTTGAATTTCTGAGCTCTGAATCAGCAAATGTATTTTGTCTCAAGCTTGTTTGGAGTTTGAGACAAAATGCATTTGCTAATTCATGTATGCTTCTACTCAGAAATCCACAGATGAATATAATACATCTGTGGATTTCTTGGAATTTCTTTTATCAAATCCATGATGAAATTCTAAATATCCAGAGTACAGGCATATTCCTGGATGGTAGATCTGGTAAATGGGGAAAAATGTAAATTAGCAGATAATCTTTGGAATAAACGTTTTATCTTTTGGTAGGATAGGATCTTTCATAATTGTTTTTAAACATTCCCAGAAATATTTAATAAATTTAACATTTTTTCCTTTGGGGAATGGTTATTTGAGATGAATATTTCTATAAAATATTAGTTACAATTAGGAAACTTTGAGCATTGGTCTAGGTGGGCAACTTTCAAATTAAATTTTCAGTCTGTTATTTTAATCTGCCCTTCTGCTCCAAATGACAAGTCCCTACTGGCTGGTATTTATAAAAATTGAAGTTGAATCTCCATGCCATTAAACTTTTTAGTGCTCTTGAATATATGGAGAATAGAAAATGTATTCTGCTGAATGTCAGAAGATTCTTCCTTAAGATTGTCTACTCTGCATAAAGATTAAGGATACAAGGATGCTTTGCAAACATGGACATAATATAATGAAAACACCAATAAAGCAAATACTTGTAGCTCAGGATTGAAATTAGGAGTCCTTGACAGGGCAAGCCACTAGAATATAAATGAGAGCAAACTACTCCTTATTAGAATTGATGCTGATACCTAGTTTGGGTAATGAAATGTCTACAAGAAGATAACCAAGCTCAGACAGCACCAACCTTGCCCCTCATAATGTGAACACTTTTTCACCAAGTTTTTTTCTTTCAGAATTTATCTGAAAAACTCACTGAACAAGAACTTCAACATAAACATCTTCATCAGGAACAGATTGATAACTTCACTCTGGATATCAATACAGCCTATGCCAGGCTGAGAGGAATCGAACAGGCAGTTGAAAGTGAGTGGAGTATGTAAAAGTTGTAACAGGGATGTTCTATTTTTAGTAAAATCTGGGTGGCTCATTTATTTATCTGCTGGTTTTGCACATGGTAATTCCATTTTAACAATCTATTTCTGCACCAGAAAGTTTATCATGAGTTAGAATAGGTAAAATAACCTAGTATTTATAAACAGACTGGATTGCTGGATTGCTCTTTCATTTCTAATGGGAAACTTTCAAACTCTGTGGAAGAATTAAATTGTATGCTAAATCAGGTAATCTGTGATTTACAATTTGGTCATTTCAGTTGCTGAGCAAGGTGGTCATTAAGTGAATCACACCTTATTTTCCTTTTGCATTGTCATTAAGTGAATCACAGTTAAGCAAATAGCTTCCCCTCTTCACTTTGTTTGTCAGAGGTTGGCTGAAAGTCATAAATGGCAATCACATGACTGCCGGACACTCCCACCAACATACCTGTTACTGTCAGGCCAGATGTTGCTTAACACCTCAACTAATGGTAAGGCATCTGGTTATAAAGCAGGACACAATGAAGTTCTAGTCCCGCTTTAGCCATGAAAGCCAGCTAGATGATCTATCAGTCATTCTCTCTCAGCCCAATTCCCTTCACAGGGCTGCTGTGGGGAAAATAGGAGGAAGAAGTATTAGTTATGTTAGCCACCTTAATTTGTGTATAAAAATGAACACAATATAAATAAAAATGAAACAAATAAATTCATGCCAATTGTCAAATACCTGAATTTTTATTTTTACTTTAAAAATTGAAACTTTAAATTTATTTTAACTTTAAAATGCTTTTAAAGTTAAAAAGTTTAAAATTTTTAAAGTTAGGGAGACATGATAGCAGTGTTCCAGTATCTGAGGGACTGCACAAAGAAGGCGGGGGGTGGGTGGGTCACGTTATTCACTAAAGCACCAGAGGGAAGGACGAGAAACAATGGTTGGAAACTGATCAAAGAGAGAAGCAACCTGGAATTAAGGAGAAACTTCCTGACAGTGAGGACAATCAACCAGTGGAACAGCTTACCCCCAGAAGTCGTGGACGCTCCATCACTGGAGATTTTTAAGAAGAGACTGGACATTCACCTGTCTGAGATGATATAGGTTCTCCTGCTTGAGCAGGCGGCTGGACTAGAAGACCTCCAAGGTCCCTTCCAGCTCTATTCTATTCTATTTTAAATTTAGTTGCAAAATTGGAATGAAAAGCAATTTGTCCATAGTGTGATCTAATATTTTTTAAGCTATTTTAATGGAAGAGCCATATAGCAATAGAAAAGCAGCAAGTATTTCAACTGGATTTGTTCACTTTCTAAAATGTGTCTTTTCATTATTATTTTTTTTGCAGTAAGTTACAGTTGATTATATTTGCATAACATATTCAGGCAAGGGTGTACAACTTCCATTGGCTCATCAATTGTTGTAAAACGTCCTTTGTGTCCATGGTGCTTTTATTATTTTAGTCTTATTTTAGTAGTAATTTTATATAGTTTATTTCACCTATGAAATACAAAAGAATTCTACAAAAGTGGTAGTATATTTGTACTAGATATACACCGGTTTTTTAAAGGAAAAATGAAAAAGGTAGCTGCTGTTTATTTGACCATTAGTAGATTTACCTGAGAGTGGGAAATATTGTAGTCTACACCATATGCCTTGTTTGGCTCCACTTATACAAACTATAACTTGAACAAATAATGCAATGGAATAGTGTGAGCACATTGAATATGCAAATTACCTTAGTTTCAGTTCTTACTCTTTCCAGGTAATGCCGAAGAAAAAAAATTAAATATCTATTGGCAGTACTGAACTTGAGTGGATTATAAAACACCTTCTGTATTTGTCAGTATTTTTGTCTTTTAACACAGCCGGGTAAATCAAATAATTCAAATACATTTTTACAGTAGCTTATTACAAAAAAAGCACTAAACTGTCACCAGTTCTTTTATCTACATCCAAAGTCAGTGGGCTGCCAGAACACCAGAAGGCCAACATAAACCCCCTTGCGTTTAGGCAACCCACACACAAGGACACAAGTAATACAGTTGCTTCTTACACCCCCAGGTCTACTTCTACTTCTAGTAGTAGACTACTACAAGTTGGTGAGGCAACTGCTGAAGAACAGTTTTTTTGTCTCTTAGCCTCAGACTGCTTCTAGTGGCTCCATTTCCATCAAGTAACAGAAACCATCTCCTTTCTCACTCCCAGAACAACTCCCAACACCCACCAGTGCCACCACCTGCTTTCCTGCTCAGCTTTTATAGTTGCTGTTTGCTGGACAGTTGGGCTAGCTAGGGAGGGGTCAAAGGGGCAGAGCAACAACAGCTCAGTTGCTAGGCAATTTTCAGGTAGCCTGGCCTCTCAAAATCTCTTATTTTAGAATAGTGAAAGAAAATAAATTATTTCTATCATTCTTCATGTCAGCGGTTTAGCTTCACTGTAAGATGCTATGAGCTGATGGGGTACATGTGTTATAAATTCGGGTATATCTACTGATTTAGAATGTGTTCAAAATATAAATGAAAATGTTTTATGCATTCTAGAGTTTATTTTCCTTCCATTAAATGTGTGGGATTTTATATTACAGGCCATGTGGTTGCTGCAGAAGAAGCCAGGAAAGCCCATCAGTTGTGGCTTTCAGTTGAAGCTTTAAAGCAAAGCATGGAAACTGCTGCTGGGGAAAGTCCCACAGAACCTTTGGAGGATGCAGTACAGTCCATCCAACTCAGCTGTCCTGATGATGCATTCACCCAGGCCTTAACAGCTACCCTTCCTCAAGAATCACTCAATCGTGGGGTATATACGGAAGAGGCACTAAGGGCACGCTTTCATACAGTCCAGAAGCTGGCTAAAAGAGTGGCATTGATAGATGAAACAAGAAACAGCTTGTATCAGTATTTTCTGTCTTATCTGCAGTCCCTTCTCTTGTTTTATCCTCAGCAGCTGAAGCCACCAACTGAGCTTGGCCCCGAAGACCTGGACACATTTAAGTTGCTCTCTTATGCATCCTACTGCATTGAACATGGAGACTTAGAATTGGCAGCTAAATTTGTCAATCAGCTGAAAGGAGAACCCAGAAGGGTGGCACAGGACTGGCTGAATGAAGCTCGGATGACCCTGGAGACAAAGCAAGTGGTGGATATCCTGACTACCTATGCTAGTGCTGTGGGCTTGGGAACAACTCAGGTGGACTAATATAAGCCAGCTATGCAGGACTCCTATATCTTTAACATTAGTCAACCAACATACAAGATTTGCAACAGTACTGGGAATTGGTGGGAGACCTGAGTTGGTTCCAAACCAGACAAGAAACTCAGCGTCATTGGGAAAAAAGTTCCATCTTCTAGTACTCTTCTAAATCTTAGCACCTGTTGCATTTGTATTTTTTCCTTCAGCATTTATCATGTCTGGAATGTGTTTTTGTTTTTGTTTTAATCTACATAACACAATTTCCAGGTATTACTGATTGAGCTTGTGAACCCACCAAATAATGTTTATAACCTCTTACTGATTTGCCATTTGGCTCAATTAAATAAATGATATTTAAAAGATTTATTTTTCACTGCTGCTTGGATAAGGTAGATTTAAAAAAAACACAATCAGATTTTGTCAGAAGCAGATGAAAAATGGATAAAATTACGTGGAAACTGTCTTGTTTCCCTGTATCTGTTTCCAAAGTGAAAATATAAATATTTCATATTTGGTATTGATAGATTTTTGATTTTCATATAGTGTGTGCTTTTAGCAATGGTACATTTCACAAATTTTTCTTTATGAAAACTTTGATCCAAAAATGATTTCTCCCAAGAAAATTCTGCATGACAAGCCCTGAAAGCTATTTCCAGAGCAAGCAAGGCAACACCACTATTTTTTTTCTCCAGAATTTGTGTTTAGTTTTTCCATTTATTCCTATGTTGAAAAAAAATATAATATCACCCTATTGAGAGCAAATGCTGTCATTAGCTGAGTGGGTCAACTCTGTAAGTTAGACTACATTGTCTTGAAATAAGTTGAGGCCACATCTATGAGACTCTGATGGCTCTGAAGAAATTTTGCTCTATTTACATGTGTGGTTTGGCTTCCAGTATCTGATAGTAAGAAAAAGAGCTGTGCAAATTTCAGAATATGTAAAGAAATGATTGAAAGAATAGGGAGTCTGATTTCTACTCTACACTGCCAGACCTCTTCTCTTCCTTCTATCTTTAGTTTCTGAAATATTTGCCTCTATTTTGCAGTGTTCAGCCATACTTTAATCAGCACCTCTGGCAATCTTTGGACTTGCTCTGGAATACTTCAAGAGTAATTCTCCTCAAACTAACAATCTACATTAATATAGCATCACCCAACCCTTCTCAAAATCATCAACCAACATTTCTCTTGACTTAACTAGTGATTAAGGCATCAGGGTAGAAACTGGGAGACTTGAGTTCTAATGCTGCCTTAGGCACAAAGCCAGTTGGGTGACCTTGGGCAAGTCACACTCTCTTAGCCTTAGGAAGGAGGCAATGACCAAACCACATTGAAAAAATGAGAGATTCGTCCAAGCAGTCACAGAAAGTCAAGATTCACTCAAAGGCACAAAAAACAATTTATAAATCTTAAAATAACCAATACTGTCCAGTTGCACAAGATTTATAATTCCACTTGACTACAGGATGAATCTGGACGGCTTATGACAATAAAAACAATGCAAAATTATAAAGCAGAAAACACAAAAAATGTTGAAAAAAACATTTTAGGACATGCTCACCACCCTAACCAAGGCTTGGAAGAAGAGCCATTTTAAAAACATTTTTAAATGAAAGTTAACTAAGCTATGTGTCTGGAGAGGGAAAGTGGACTGGCAGACATGTCCTCCTTTCTGGGTTTCATCATGTTAATATTTGACCAATGGGATATGGAGTGACTCTAACTGGACGGGAAAGTTACTGAAAATAAATGATCCCTCAAAGAGTCATGCCTATGTCAGGAAAGGATTTATATGTTGTAAACAGCACCTTCCATTACACCCAGAAACTAAATAGCAACTAGTGCAACTCATGAAGCAGAGGTGTTAATGTGGCATGCTATGGTACACCTATTAATGCTCATGTTGCTGGATACTGGACTAAATGAAGCTTCTAAATGTCTCAAAGGTGCTTTTTTATTCAAAAGACAATTTGACTGTTTTTTCCTTGAGGAAGAAGAAAACATTTCACTTCTCATCAAAGAAGCTTCATCAGTTCTGATAGCATGAGGGATGGAAGGATAGTTATTGACAATTGAGACTGGGTGGCGGAGGGATGAAAGGATAGGTTCTGATAGGAAGGGGGGGAGAAAAAAAGCACTTTTGATACAACTATGACCTGGATGATTGAGAATCTCCATAGACAAGTTTCCAAGTGGTTCAAGGGCAGCCCCCGCAGAGCACATCACAATAATCATGTCAGCCCTTCCAAGTAGTCCAGGAATAAAAGCTATGAGTATCAATATTTTTATTACAACAATAACATAATCTTCCCAATCTAAAAGCATTTCCCTGCTCTCCTGCCTTTATTTAACTAGGGAGGATCCCTTCTGCTTCCTTCAACCCCATTCCTCATTTGGATTCAGACCATTGTTGATCAGACCATTGCCTATGATGTGGCTCTTCCTCCTGTCTTCCTGTCTTCTAAGATTATTCTCACAGCCCATTATAAATCCTTACATTAGGTGACCAGCAATATAAGTAACTAGAGGGCCTCCTAGTCCAGGAACTGATGTAACTGGTGCAGAAGAACCTCTGCAAAGACCTTCTAAGCTATAGTTGGCACATGCTCTTCAATCAGCAGCTGTTAGTCAAGGAAATTCCATCTGTACACTTGTCCTGAATAGGAAATGGTCCTTCTATGACTGATTATAGAAATTATCTAAGACTGGGTAACCAAAATACCCACAACAACTTGGTCTTGGTAAAATTGAGCCTGAATCTGTTACTCTCTATCCAGCCTGCTCTACATTTAGACACTGGGACAAAACATTGGCAGCACTGATTGGTTTACCTAAGATTGATAACAGCAATAGCACTTATATATCACCCCATAGTGCTTTACAGCACTCTCTCAGCTGTATGTCAACAGTCTGGGTTCTCATTTTACCAATCTCGGAAGGATGGACAGCTAAGGCAACATTGAGTCTTGTCAGGATCAAACTCCAGGCTGTGGGCAGAGTTAGCCTGCAATACTGCATTCTAGCCATTGCGCCACCAGAGTTAGCCTGCAATACCGCTTTCTAATTACTAAGCTTCATTTAGTCCAATATGCAGCAACATGAGCATTAATAGATGTCGCATTAACACCTTACTACCCTGGTGGCTCTTACCTTCTCTAAAGATGCCAGTTTTGGGGAGCAGGAAATGGGAGCAGGAAATGAACTTAAAAGGCAGGGTAGCTTAGAGCAGATGAACAACCAAAAAACAGAACACTGGCTTCTTGAAACTAAAGATGGCACACATCACTGTTATATTTTCATTAATTTTCACCCCATTTATCACCAATACTGATTCCATAGCTACAAAAACAAATTAGATATCAAATGAGAGAGATCCAGTCCAGCCCTCTCAGAGGCCACTCAAAATATTTTTAAAAAATCAAGAGACTATGAACAGTTAGGCATGTAAGTCAAAGAAATGGGTACCCAGGTGATGTTCTCTTCTGTACTCCCAACAAAAGATAGGCACCCAATAAGTAGTGCCCCACTCACATTGATGATGTTACCTAGCTGTGCAGTAAAACAATGGCAAACATCCAAGCTCAAAAAGAACCAAGGACTGCATAATTACAACAATACCTGACTGTCTTGCAATTATGCGACCTTGGTTAGAATGCCATTATTTTTTCATCTTTCTGTGGATCCACAAAGTATGTTTATCAGTCACCTTGCTCTTATGCTGTTGGTATAACAGCACTGAGTTTTCTTAAGATATTTTTTTTTGTCCTATGGCACAAATATTTTCCTAGTTTGGTCTTGAAAGAGGCTATGATTGGACCTATGACCAAATATTCTTAACAGGTAAGGTTTTACTCTTTTCAATATTCCAGACAAATGGTTGGAAATCCCACAACTTCTGTGAAGTATTCCTTTATAGTACACAAGTTACCACTGTGGGATCTGCATTAGGTTTTGACGATTTTAACACATCTCCCTTTTTGGGAGATGGCCAGGAAAAAGGCATTTTTTTCCTCTTTCAAAAAAAGACTACCATGATGAAGATTTTCATAATTCTCCATATTAGTCATATTTTCATTCCAAAAGGAACTTCTTGTTCTACAGAAATCAGGAGCTACCACTGCTTTTGTTCTATCCAAAACCCAAGGGAGCATTTGTAAAGGAACAATATTAATTGGACAGCTTCTTTTATTTTCTATTTTTATTTTAACTTTTTAACCCTTTTTAACACTGCATTTTAACCTACTTTTAACCCATTTTTAACCTATTTTTAAATCTGTTTTAACCCTTGTTTGACTTTTTATAATAGCCAAAGACTTTTTATAAAGGATATATACTGGAAAGGCTACCATTGTTTTACCTACATTTTAACAACTCTACAAGCCAGGATTACCAAGAATGGGGAAAAGGAGAAAGAGACAGCGTGTTCACTCGGCAGCACAGAGTTCTTCCAAGCCACTGAAGCAGCAGAAAATGGAAGATTTCACTGCAAATAGATAGTTTGCTCCAGTAAGTAACTCATCTGTATGTGACTCATTGGAATGTGATTTACAAACGGAACTTGAAAGAAAACAGTATATAGAACTTTCTGTTTCTCTCACAGAAAATAGCTCCCCTCCCTGGAATTCAGCACCCACTTTTCCTGCACAGGCTGGGATAGTAACAAACTTAGTAAGGGAGAATGAAACAGATCTCCTTTCCAGACAATGTTTGCTCACAGCTCAAACTATAAATTCAATCTACGAACTTTTATTAATTGTCACAAATAAGGTTGACTGCTTGAAAGTCTTTTGCAAAGTTTATCAGCAGTTAAACATTGCAAAAGGACCCAGGGGGACACATGATAGACATGGGATGGCTAATGCAGAAATGGAAACTAAAATAGGCCCCTCTATAAACGAGAGAGGAAAGAATATCCACAAAGAAAACAACACTTAGTCAGATAGTTCTAGAGGTGACCATTATAACCTCAGTTTACAGACCAACCAGGTTACCTTGCAAATCTACGACAACAGAAGGACGTTGGAATGATAGAAAAGCTATTAAGCAATCTCTGAGCCAGCTGCTCCACTATTATATGCAGAGTGGTTGCCAGCAAGAAGGCAATGTATGCAAATTTTGTTATCCTTCAAGCAGTCCATAATTCCCTCAATGCTTTTTAGAATGAAGCACTTCCTGAGCAGTTTTTCAATATTTCCAATACATGTCTTCCACTCAGGGAACCTGCGCCCACTCCTGGTTCAGTCTCTCCATGAGGGAACTATTGCTTTAAATCCAAGTGGCAACAGACCTCATACTGATAAGCTTGAAGCAGGGGCAGCTGAATCAACCTTGAGAAAACAGAGAAGTGATTCACAAACAGTTACCCACAGTCACTGATTCTGCTGAGGGTGTGCCAGAAGATAATGTTGATAGACTTTAATTATGTATTGCCAGAACTTGAGCAAGCTAATAATACACAGAGACTGGATGGTTTAAAAGAAGCATTGACAACAACTACTCAATGTAATGCATCAAATAATAATAATTATAACTATCCTCCAACAAGTGCCCCTATGGAGAACTTGAACTGACTATATGAAGGCCAGTGCAAGAAAAACACTTTAAACATCATGTCATGGAATGTAGCCAGGTGGTATTGATTTAGAGGCCTTAATCACTTTGATCCTCTAAAAGGTAAGGATATTATGTTGATGTAAGAGACTTGGACTGTTGATGATCTCCTGCTTAATGGCTATTATTCATATAAGCTGGAAGCAACACCAGGCAGAGGCCCAGGGAGACTGAAAGGGGGGCTACCTTTCTACCAACTTGAGAGCAGAGTCCACACTTATTACCCCTTTAAACCATTCAGCTATGGCCCTTCTCCTCAAGTTGGACTCAGTCCTGCTTTTGATAATTAATGTTTATCTCCCTCCTTCACTAAGAAAAGCTGAAACCACTGCTATATGACTGGAGTTGGAACACTACATTAATAAACAACTCATGGAAAACCCAGATGCCAGGGTCCTACTAGGGGGAGACTTTAATGCCAGATTGGGACCAGATGATTATACATTATTCATGAAACACCATCAATACGCACCATCGGAGGTCCCTATACAATCCAACAACTCCCTCATACGATTATGCTGGCCTCTTGTCTTGCCAAGTTGGCAAATAAATTTAACTTCTTCATATCTAACGGCTCATGGCTGGTGACTATCCTGGCGAGTTTACATTTATGACAGGGTCCAAAACCAGCACCATTGATTACATCTTAACTTCCATGGACATTATATAGAAAATTTTGAAGTCCTGCCTTACCTAGAAAGTGATCATCTTCCATGAAGCCCTTTATCAGGCAGATACCCTCCAAGGACCATTTTATCCCTGCAATCTCTACAGCAGGCCTAACAAGATGTCGGGTCAAATGGACCCAACAACTTGATCAGAAGGCAAGGAGAGCCCTAGCAGAGGATAATTTTTAAAAAAATCTGCACAGCCTTTATATCAGCCAACCTGACTCAAGACTTATTAGAACTATATAAAACTTTAGTTTATGAGCTACAACCATTATTAACACATGACTTAAATTTATCAGTTAAGAGGTCCTGTACCGCCTCCAAACCATGGTTTGATAAGGATTGCGTAGAAGCCAAGAAAGCCCTTAACTTGGCATACAAGGAGACAAAAGCGAGATTGGATATGGCAATAAAGCAATTCTTAAACAGTTACACTCAAAAAACAATTCAAGCAATTGATTGCATTCAAGAAGAGACAAGACACAAGATTTTCCTGGGAACAGCTCATCGTGGCAGCAAAGCAAAAGAACTCCTCCTTATTTTGGCATCTAATAGCTTGCCACTCTGAAAGCATCTATACCCCATTAGATTGTCATATATCTCCTATAACATGGGAACTTCATTTTCAGAGAATGTATGAAGACCCCTCCAGCGAGAGTACAAGATTTATAATGATGGATTTACCTGAGTGGCCTCCAGTTTCAGAGTCTGAAATTAAATCCCTCATTGGCCAACTCAGGATCGGGAAGGCTCCAAGAGCTGACTTCATTTCGGCCGAATTACTAAATAATAATATGGAGTGGTGGATACCCGTCCCGGCAGCGCTATTCACCTATATTGTCTCCACCAGCCATGTCCCAGAGGATTGGGGCTTGGCAATTGTGGTCCCAATTTATAAAAAGGGAAAGAGAGATGACCCTGCCAATTACAGACCAATAAGTCTGCTAAATATAATCAGCAAACTCTATGCCAAACACCTTCAAGATAAATTAAAGGAGTGGCTGGATCTTGAGAACCTGATTGCCGAGAGGCACCATAGATCAGTGCTTAGTTCTTCATCATTTGATTGAAAAATATGCTTCAGATAGATCTGTATCATTGTACACTGCCTTTATAGATCATAAGTCAGCCTTTGACACGGTTACAAGGACTAAGCTATGGGAAAAGCTGGAAGCTGTCTCAATTGATCACAGACTCCTCCATCTGTTACGTGCCTTACATACCAAAACATCCCTTAAGGTGAGATGTAATATGCAAGGGTCTCTCTCGAGGTCAGCTGAAACTCAAAAGGGGGTTAAACGGGTGCATTTTGGCCCCCTTGCTCTTCAATTTTTACATAAATGATATGGTAAAATGGTTAAATAATCCAAATTACCACCCCCCAAAAATAGGTGACCGAAGCATTGCTCTGCTGCTCTATGCAGATGACGCTGTGATTCTCTCCAGGATACCAGTTGGCCTTAAAAGAGCCTTGCGAGCCCTTGTCCAGTATTGCAAATATAATAAACTGGACATAAATTATGAGAAAACAAAGCTTATGGCTTTTGCAAAAAGGCCAAAACAGTACTCATAGTATTTAAATAGCCACAAAATAGAGCAGGTAACCACCTTTAAATACCTAGGGGTGGTCATCCATGCCACTGGCTCACAAAAAGCCCATGGAAAATACACTGCTGCCTCTGGCCAATGATCAGCGAATGCCATTTTTAATTTTTTCCACACAAAGGGAGGACACTATGTTCCAGCTGCAATTAAGCTCTTTGTGGCCAAGTCGCTAGCACAGCTTCTCTACAGGACCTTGCTCGGACCCTCAGATTCGTGTTTTACACCACTGGAAAGAGTTCAATCCAAATTTATCAGAACAATTCTCCAGATGCCGTGCTGTGTCCCAAATGCATTTCTGCACTTGGAGACAGGATTGATAAAAGTCGAAGCAAGAATCTGTATAGCTTCCTTAAACATCTGGCTAAGGCTTAATTGCTTTCTGCAAGGCCTTGCAGAAAGCAATTAAGATAAATTCTTAATTTAAATTCAAAATAAATTCTCTTCTTCATGATCAAGGCAGTCGAGTCCAACCTTGCCAAACTAGGCTTCTCGTCAGCCTCAATTCTCAAATTGGACTACGACCAAGCAAAACAAACCTTGCGTCAAAGGGTAGAGGACATCGAGAGGCAAGTGGACTTAGGTATAGCTCCGCTGTTTCTGGCTCCAGACTCTATTAGATATGTGGTTACACCTGCCAGGTATCTTAGTCAGTTGGAGTCAGTAAATAACTGGAAAGCATTCTCGTTTGCACGGCACCATGCGTTTCCATCGGCTGTCCTGTACGGCAAGTATAAAAAGACTCCATTGGCAGAAAGACTCTGCTCCTGTGGCTCAGGAGAGGTGGAGACCATTGGACACATACTCCTTCGATGTTCCTTCTATAAAGCTATTTGGAAAAACCATATCCTCCCCATAATTGATAGGTATCCTGGTTGTTCGGAAAGTATTTATCTCCAGTGGCTGCTTAAGGATGAGCAGGCAGTGATCACAGCGCAGGTGGTTAGATTCTGCGCAGCAGCACTGGGGATTCGCCAGAAACATAAACATTTTAGATCTTTTTAATAATCTTTTATAATCAATTTTATTATGTGTTTTTATCCAGCATTAGACTATAGTCAAAGTATTTTTATTGTCAGGTCAGTATGATTGTTTTTTTGAAGCTAGCTAGTTTTTTTTATGCTGTCTGTAAAACTAGGCAGGCCTTGGTCACCCATTGATTACATCATTAATGGTAATATATTGCTATGTCTTCTTATATTGGTTCTGTTTTATTTGAATGTTTAATTTATGTGTTGGCCTTCGGCTGTAATAAAAATTTGATTGATTGATTAATTGAACAAGTGTAGCATGATCGAATCTACCTGGGATAAGAGGAATTCCAAGTAAGAGATATTTTGTTTGTACATTTTCAGCAAGCTATGTTGGACCATAAGTCAGCAATGGCTATAAATTCCAGAAGGATCAAGATCACAGCTGGAATTCTATTGACTTTTCTTAGTGAATTCAGAGATGGGTACTCCCTCCTCAAAAAAGAGTTAAATTCTTGATTCTGCCTACTGGAACAAGGGACAAATAGCCTATCCTAGGATTCCTTTCTAGAGAAAAAGAATATTCTTCTATTTTCAAAATTAGCCTTATTTCAAAACAAGCCAAAATAAACATATAAAGCCACTATCAAAAGAAACATGTACTTAATTAAGGAGAAAAATACTTTCTACACCATACTGCTTTCGAAATTATTAAATCTGCAGACTTACATTATGATATTGATACAAATACATGCTATTCTAACAATGGTGATTATTTCTATTCTGGGCTATCTGTTTAGAGTTTTGAGATACATTAAAAAAAATACATCCGTAGAAGTTTGTAACATTCCTCTTTTGTATTCTAAAGCTCTTTAGTTAGTTCTAATAGATTTGGTTCAAATAAAAAAAAACACACTTGTTGAAAAGAGGCAAGTGGATTACTCTTTATTACTTTATTAGCATGTCTAAGGAAAATGTAGATGCAATATAATAAGAAAATAATTCTTGGATTTTGGCAGACAATTGGGTTTTCAAAACAGCTTGTGGAGAATGAGAACAAACACTCCAAAAACAGGTGAAACTAGAACTTCCTACCAACTGCCATCAGATGAGAATCCACATGATGATAATACAGGTATGTACAAGGCTCACAGAGACTTTCAGGGCCACTCCTTGACAGTTGTACTGAAATCAGGTAAGCTGCTTTTTCATTCAGAAAATAGAAAGTGGTTTCCCTTCTGACACCTATTTCTAACCACAGCTTCCTTCTATTATATCATCTAGAGTCCTCCTGGAAAAAGAAAAAAAACACGAACACAATTACAAACCTGTCAAACTGGCACAGCCTACAACTTGTTATTGGCAAAAAAAATGTCTGCTTCAAAAGGATAAGGCAGAGCCTGCATAAGAAAAAATATGATGTACTGATCAAAATATCTCAAGCTAGGACAGGGAAGCTGAACCAAGGTATGAAACTCACTTGACAGCGAGGGCTAGTCTCTGTGTCTACCTAGAGGGTTTGCTGCCAGTTAAAGTGGGAAGGGCAAAGGGAGAAAAGACGATGTTCTCTGTCTCGAATTCCTGTAGAAAACCAGGTATGAATTCAAATAAAATAGGCCAAGACGATTTACTCCAGCTACATCAGTGAATTTCAGTGATATATTCCAGGTGCTCTGAGCAGTAACCATTACAGCTACATACTTGCTGAAACTTACTTTTGCTCTTCAGAGAGTTCAAATTCTTCTAGAATTGTCTTGGCGAGCACTGAAGTTGATTGTATACCATATTCAGCAGTCAGCTTTACTAGTTCAAGTGCTTTATCCGCTTGGCTACTTTGTTTAATACAATTGAACATTTCTTTCACTGTCAAATCGCTGCATAAGGGAAAAAGGGATATAGATACTGCAGTGGCATCTGTAACATAGTTTGATGGGAAAACATTTTATCTGCCAAGTTATGATGGTAACTACCAAGAGATGGTAAACTACCTAGAGATTGGGAGGGGGGAGATTGGGAGAATAACTTGAATAATTAATAAACTATTGTGATGTGAGCAAATTCAGTTCTTTCTGAACCCGATAACCCAATATTTATTGTCAATAACACTAAAGGCACCTCTTCTTCATAACCCAAGTAATTAGATGAATTCTATGAGCAGGCAGGGATGCATCTATCCAGCCAAAATAGCTTTCCTAAAAAGTCTAAGTGGGGAATCTTAATTTAATAAAAGGACACATTTACTAACAGGAAAGTTTAACTTGAATAATTATATTTTTCTGTTCTGAAAAAACTGCTAAAGTAGACTTGTGCTATCACCTTCTGATTCTTGAACTGCTTGATTTATGCTACATCAGCACAAGTTTAGGGCTTTATTTATGCTACATCAGCACAAGTTTAGGGCTTCAAACTGCAGATCCAAGAAGGTGACAGCACAGCTCAGAAATTAGCAATACTGTAACAAAAGTTTTGAAAGAAAAGGATTGCTGTAGATTCCAAATTATCAATGCAATGCTGCTCAGTTTTCTCTTCATAGAAAATACTATCACAATATTCTTTTCTATACTGAAGAGTAGACCAAGAAATAGGTATTTTTTCAAATGCTAATAACAGGTAAACAAATATACACTTCCTGTCCAAACGCTACTTCTCTGCAGTAACCAAAAATACAGAAGTCTTTAAAAGTGAATTAAAAGCTTCAAAGGTTAATTAAAATCTCAGTATTCAAGCAGTGGATGTAAATTTCCACAGAGCATTCAGACTTTATTGCGCCTACAACTATAGCAGTTCCCTTGATATCTCTGCTTGCTCTGCTAACAAAACCATCAGTCCTTCTGAGGAAATGAGAAGCTGACATTTGGTGATGGAATTGGGCCAGCACAGGACAATGCATGGCAGAAAGCAGCATTCTAACCCTGGAGAAAGCTAAGGGTCGAATGAGACTGAATGATAATGAACAAATCAAATCAAAGGGAAATAAAGATTGATAATTATTATCAGGACTTCCGAGGGGCAAATGTCAAAAGGTAAAAGCTTACCTGGGAACTTGAGAGTATTTTTTAAAAAGCTGTAGCATGTTCCTATTTGGAGAGGAAAGAAATAAAAATTACCATTTGAGTGTAGAAATGAAAAAGGTATGACTAGAAGTCCGTCAAGAGGCCTTATAGGTAGTCCTCAGTTTATAATCATAATTGGGACCAGAATTTCTGTTGTTAAATAAATCACTGCAGTTGTTAAGTGAATCTGGCTTCCCCAGTGACTTTGCTTGTCTTAAGCCAGCAGGAAAGATTGCAAATGATCCCATGATCAGGTATACCGCAATTATTATAAATACATGCCAGCTGACAAGAATCCAAATTTTGATCATGTGACCTTGAGGAATTAAGTGCAAAGACCAGTTGTACATCACTTTTTGCAATGCAGTTTATTTCAGTCACAAATAAATGGTTGTAAGTCAAGAGCTACCTGTAAATTTATAATCCCAAATCTTGTCTTTTGACAAGACAATATAGGTTATGTAGTCAATGAAAAAAAGAACTACAACTAATTCTCCAAGGAAATCCAAAATCCCACTAGAAAATGAAAAAAACTTATTGACTCAAATAGAATTCCACCTAGGAAAAGAAAAAATGTTTACAGAATATGGAAATTAAGTAATTTTAACAACAGTGGAATAAAGAGTACTATAAAAACTAGTTTCTCATTGGTGATAAAGACTGGTGATGCCTTTGGAAACAACTATAGCAATAAAGATGAAATTGGCTCGTTAAGTGTGGTAGCAGCTTCACTCACACCTTTCCCTTGAACAAGTCAATATTTTTCAAGAGGAAAAAAGGCTTTCATCTCATACAGCCCACAATACCTCTATTATGCTGGTAAAAAAACCCGCCAGTTATAAAGGCTTTTTTCTGCCCAGATGCTACATATATCTGCCTTTAGTCTAAAAGTGAAGCAAAAGAAATGAGAAAGCTAGTCACAGGCCATTAAAGTATTAGTGGACTTTCTGGTACAACCTTAAACTATAAGAGCAGGCTCCATGCCTTTATCTATTTTCCTCCTCCAGGAACTGTTTGAAGGAAAAAGAAAACATAACAATAGATAAGGGTCTAGATTTTTCATTATATTCTCTCTCTTTCTTCTCTCCACCTTCCTCCAATTTACTTTGGGGCTTAAGTTTTCAATTGAGAGCTCTTTAGAGAAAAAGTTGTACTCCGCTTCTAAACTGAATAAATGAGTCAAAGTCAAAGATGGTAACTGTAATTGAGCTAGACAGATTTGACTTCTCTGCTTCAGGAACCTGGGGTAAGTTGGTTTATTTCAAGATTTACCTCCAGAATGAAATACAAATTATTGGTATTATTTTTTCTTACCAAGCTTCCTGTGTTCTGCCAGCCCTGGCGAAAAGTGTTGTGGTATTATTAAGAGAAGTGTCTTTCCACAGGAGTTGCATGTTCTTGCTCTTTAATTCATGGAGAGATTTTATGTTTTCAGCACAGTCAGCAAATGCAACTTGGGTCTGTAAAACATTAAGACATCAAAGCATTTGCAGCCAACAGTAGCAATCTAGCAATGAACATTATTTCAGATCTGAAGTTAAAGTGGTGCTAGTGCAGGTCTATCTTTATAGGAGAAACCACCAACTGTGGCATGCCCATGGCCTCTCCAAAATGTCTATAGAAAATAATTATCACATAATGCTCCCCTACACACACACACACACACACACACACACAAAACCCAACACAGGAGTAAGAAAAAAAAATCCCAACCCCATGATTTTAAAAGTTTACCCCCCCCCCCGGTAAAACTTTTAAGATTATTTATTTTTATTGTCTATAAGGGCATTTGTGTATTTAACTGTTGTTAATACAAGTAAATCAAATGTGAGTAAACAATCAGTATCAAAAATGTTTTACTATTTTGTTAATTTTCAACCAATGCAATTTTCTATTCAGGTAGCCCTCACCTACTGCCTCATTTAATGATTGTTCAGTTTACAATAGTGTAAAAAAACCAAAACCAACTCTGCAACCAGTCCTTGCATTTACAACTGTTGCAGGATCCTGCAATCCTGTGATCGCCATTCACATTCTTCACAATTGGCTTCTGACAAGCAGAATTAATGCAGGTGGAGGTAAAATTGCAAATTGCATTCCCATATCCTGCTTAATCACTGCAATGATTCATTCACTGCCTTCAATGTGGGTCATACTAAGAGGAGGTAAATGTGGGTGCCTCCATAACGGAGGCACCCACATTTAAGTATCTTATTGATACTTAAAACTCTTATGTCTCTATCATATACTTCTAGAGGTAATGTAAATTATGAACCAAAGTCATAATTAATTCCTCCATGGACAAACATCTGCTACTGATCTATACGCTATATGAGAAGATAGACCTAGGTGACAGATACAGTCAGCAGTGGAGCTTTTTGATTACATTAAAATATCCAGAAATATAAAACAGAGCTGTCCCATCGCTATTAAGTATTTACATAAATTCTTTCGTTGAAAGACTTTGTTCAAGTGTTTAGGGGCAAATTCATGTCCCTAATGTAGCAGATAGAAGAATCCCAAGTAGGCGGATATTGGTGGGCGGTTGATGCAATAGCACTCTCCCAAGCACGTGTTGGCAAGCTATTGTAAAAATGAGTATTTAACTGTTCATTATGATAAACCAAAATCTTAATTTTCTAATACATCAGAAAGAAATATAAATGCTCAGTTAATAATAATACAATCAAAAAGCCAATATAAATATCTCAGGGTTCTTTTTCAAAATAATAGCAAAATTACTATTCAAACCAGCCATATTCTCAAAAGCATAAAGAGCACCAAGATCATCTTAAGATGCAAGGAAGTAAATGTGTCCCTGTGACAACTAACTTTTTTCAGGCCAATGCAACTGCATAACTGAGTAGTCCTCACTTAAGGACCATGCCTTCAGCAACTGTTAACTATCGCACTAAATCTTGTTATGACCAGTCCTGCTTATGATTGATTACAAATGAATTTATGACTGTTGCAGTGCCCCCATGCTCATTTCCTGAAAATTATATGCTTGGCAGCCCACCTGCATCTACAACCAGAGTGCAATTTAACTCCTCCCGCTGCCTATCTTGTCCCTCATCTTTGCCCTTTTCGCCACTTTGCCTTCCTCCACTCTATGCCCAATGCCCCCCCATAGCCCCCAGTTTATCTTTGCCCTCTTCTTGCTCCCACTGATTAGATGCACCCAGCCTGGCCCTTTGTGAAGCAACTGCTGGCTATGCAAAACCTTCCTGAACAGCTGCCTTATGAAGGACCATGTGTGGCTCATCTTGTCAGTAGTGAGAAGAAAATGATGGCAGTCAGTTGGGGCGGTGGGGATAGGGACAACGGAATACAGGTGGTAAGGCAGTAAAGCACAAGGTGGCCAAAAAAGCAGAGATGGGGGAGAAGAGGTAGGTGCAGGCAAGTGCAGCAAGAAAGGAGAAGTGTGAGGTCCTAGCCCACGGGTCGGCAACCCGTGGCTCCGGAGCCGCATGCGGCTCTTTGAGCCATCTCCTGCGGCTCCGGAGCCTCCTCCTCCCCCCTTCTTCCTCCTGCTGCCCCCCCCAGGCCTCACTCCCGGCTGGGCCGGTGGGGGCATCGCTCCCTGGGCCGTCCCCAGGCCGCCGAGCCGGCTATGCGTCTCCCCAGGCCGGGCCGGGCGGCAGTCCTGGCTGGAGTGGTGGCTGGAGGGCATTGCTTCCTGGGCCGTTCCCGGGCAGCTGAGCCGGTCACGCATCTCTGCGGGCCGGGCTGAGCAGCAGTCCTGGCTGGGGCCGTGGCAGCAGCGACAGGGGCATCGCTTCCTGGGCCGTCCCCAGGTCGCCAAGCCGGCCACGCATCTCCCTGGGCTGGGCTAGGGACATTGCTTCCTGGGCCGTTCCCGGTCCGTTCCCCGGGCAGCAGATGGCCATGCGTCTCCGTGGGCCGGGCCGTGCAGCAGTCCTGGCTGGGGCGGCGGGGGCATCGCTCCCTGGGACCACGTGTCTGCTCAGGCCGTGCAGCAGTCCTCGCTGGGGCGGCTGTGGTGGGGGCATCGCTCCCTGGGCCGTCCCCAGGCCGGCGAGCTGGCTACGCATCTCCCCAGGCCGGGCTGGGTGGCATTGCCTCCTGCACCGTCCCCGGGCCGCCGACCCAGCCATATGTCTCCCCAAGCTGGGCCAGGCGGCAGCAGGGAGGCATCGCTTCCTGGGCCATCCCCGGGCTGTTCCCTAGGCAGCCGAGCTCGCCACGCATCTTCCCGGGCCAGTCCGTGGTGTCCCGGGTGCCTTTCAGCACCTTCTACTGCCTCCTGCTCCCTTCCCCTTCGGTGCCGTCTGCCTTTCGTTCTCTCTCTCTCTCTCTCTCTCTCTCTCTCTCATATCTGGAGAGAGAGGGGGGACAGAGGAAAGAGAGAGAAAGAGAGGGTGACTTGTTCGGGCGAAGAACCAGTGGGGGGGGGCAAGGCAAAGTAAGTCAAAAGCACTTCGTGCTAGCATCTCCCGAACCCTTGTTATCCCTGCCACAGTCTCGGCTCATCCACCCTCACTCTCTCCTCTCCTCTCTCTACGGACGAGGCTGCTCGCTTCAAATGGCTGGCTATCGAGGCCCGGGAGACAGGCAGGCGGACAAGTCTCGACCACAGCATTTTCTTGCTGCTGTTGTTTTGCGCGCGCGCGGCGCTGGCTGGGAACAGAGGCAAGCAAGCTCTATGGTTGGAAGTCCCTGCAGCTTGGGAGCCAGGATCTTCCCCCTCTCAGTCCCAAATCCCAAGCAGGATTCACAACATTGGGATTGGAAGTGAGCTGCGAGGAGATGGTCTGTCTCTCTTCCTCCCCTCCNGAGCCTTTCAGGAGGGTGCGGATGAACTGTAGCTCTCCAGATATTGCTAACATACAGCGTTTGCCGTCCCGGCAGCAGGATCGATGAGAGGTGCTGGGATTTCTCTTTGTCAGAATGTGGTGAATCCACATTGCCCATCTCTAAGGGAGGAAGTTAAACGATTTGGTAGGTGAACTGGTTCTGTTAGTAAAGGGGGGGGGGAGCTGAAGAGAAAAAGAGGGAGAGAGAGAGGAAAGAGAGAAAGAGGAAAGAGAAAGAGAGAGAGGAAAGAGAAAGAGAGAGGAAAGAAAGAGAAAGAGGAAAGGAAGAAAGAGAAAAGAAAGGGAGAGGAAAGATAAAGAGGGAGAGGGGGAGAGAGAGGAAAGAGAGAGGAAAGAAAGGAAAGGAGAAAGTGGAAAGAAAGGAAAGAAAGAAAGGGAGAAAGAGAAAAGAGATGAAAAAGGGGGAGGGAGAGGGGGAGAGAGGAAAAAAGAGAAAGAAGGAGAAAGGGAGAAAGAGGAAAGAGAGGAAAGAGAAAGGACAGAAAGAAAGAGGGAGAAAGAGAAAAAAGAAAGGGAGAGGAAAAGAGGAAAGAAAGAGAAAAGAGGGAGAGGAAAGAAAGAGGGGGAGGGAGAGGAAAGAAAGAGGAAGAAGGAGAAAGAGGAAAGAAAGGGAGAAAGAAAAGAGAAAGAAAGGGAGAAAGAAAAGAAAGGGAGAGGAAAGAGGGAGGGGGGAGAGAGGAAAGAAAGAGGAAAGGAAAAAAGGAAAGAAAGAGAAAGGGAGAAAGAGAAAAGAGATGAAAGAAGGGGAGGGAGAGGGGGAGAGGAAAGAAAGAAAGGAGAAAGGAAAGAAAGCGAGAAAGAGGGAGAAAGAGAAAGGGAGAGGAAAGGGAGAGGAAAGAAAGAGGAAAGGAAAGTAAAAGAAAGGGAGAAATAGAAAAGAGAAAGGGAGATGAAAGAAAGTGGGAGGGAGAAGGGGAGAGAGGAAAGAAAGAAAGAAGGAGAAAGAGGAAAGAAAGGGAGAAAGAGGAAAGAAAGAGGAGAGAAAGGGAGAAAGAAAAGAGAAAGGGAGAGGAAAGAAAGGGAGAGGGGGAGAGAGGAAAGAAAAAGGAAAGAGGAAAGAAAGAAAGGGAGAAAGGAAAGGGGGAAAGAGTAAAGAGAAAGAGGAAGGGAGAAAGGAAGAAAGAGGAAAGAGAAAGGGAGGGAGAGGAAAGAGGGAGAGGAAAGAAAGGGAGAGAGGAAAGAGAAAGGAAAAAGAAAGGGGGAAGCGCAAGTGCCTCTCTCTCTCTCTCTCTCTCTCACACACACACACACACACACTGAGTGGGGGAAGAAGACTGGCAGACCAAGAGCAGAAAGAGGGAGAGGGAGGGGGAGAGGGAGGGAAGGACAGAGAGAGACCCTTTATATATAATAAAGGTAAAAAAGGATATATGCAGTGTTATCTTCATTTTAGATATCCAAAGGGTTTTGCGGCTCCCTGTGTTTTGTTTTCGGTGGGAAATGGGTCCAAGTGGCTCTTTGAGTATTTTGGGTTGCCTACCCCTGTCCTAGCCTAATGACTGCACAGTCCAAAACTGCAATTGGGATTGCTGAAATTGCGGTTGCTAAGTAGTCTGGTCATGTAATCGCTCCGTAACAGAAATCCTAATCCCTCTTAGGGTCATGAAGCACGGACTACTTTGCACATTTTCTAAAGGATAGCTTTCCTAATGTTACAACTCCAAAACCGTAAGAAATGTATAAACAATAGTAAGTCTATATAACTAAAATGGTTATGTATTTGTTATTCTTAACTGGCACAATTCATTTTAACTTTCTTAACTCATTTAGATTAGCGTTACTTTCTACAGATTTTAGATTAATTTTATAACTATACTAGACAATCTGTGCTCCCATATTATTTCAGAGGTATTTCCTTATTTAAATAGAGAAACAAAATGACCAAAAGTAGAGAAAAATGAGTGGGAGAAGGAGCGACTTCTGAATAGTTGCCAGTTTCCCCACTGAGTTTCTTATGGAGACTGGCAGAGAACATTGGAAATCTCCCTTCCATTCTTTCCTTTCCAGCAGGCAAGGAAATGGTTGCTGTTGCGTGGGAGAGGAAGCAAGGGATTGCAAGACTGGCTAGGAAGCTGTCACAGAACTTTGAAAATAAAAAATATGTAACCATAGCAATAGCCAAATAGCACTGAAGCAGCCACAACTTTCTCAAATTTCATTCCCTTGGAAATTATGGGTCCTGGATTTTGGACATTCTGTAACCTAGCCTATTTAAGGTACATTGGGTTCAAAAATTGTTTTCCTATGATGCACAGTTTCACACAGTTAAAGAATACTGGAATGAGAATTTTAATATTATATAAATATGCTATATGGTACTTATATTGCTTTCATTTTATATTATTATATGATAGTTACGTATTGCAGGGTTCCCAGTCCTGGGCTATGAACCAGCAGCACTCCATGGTGCACCAGAAACTGGGCCATGCAAATGAGTGAAGCCCCATCCACGCATGCATGGAATGCAGTCAGCATGTGAAACCATGGTCCCTCCAGTCCTCAGAAAAACCTCCATGGACTGGTCCGTGACTCCGAAAAGATTGGAGGCCACTGATTTATTGTACATATATTTTCAATATCTTTTTGACAAGCACTGGGATTTTCTGTTGCTCTAGCTTTGAAATGATTAACTTATTATATGATGAATCATAAACTACCTTGGAAGATTACTTTTTCTATTAATAGGTAGCTATGTGTTAGGAATGAAGTGCATGAAGATGAGATATGCCAAGTGAAGAAGTTTTAGGAAAGCAAAGGAAAAGAATAAGATTTCTTCCAGTGGCTTGCTCTGCTGAGAAAATAGAGGAACTTCCCTAATGTATATTATTTTATTGCAAACATGGATATTATTGCAATTCCATCAAAATTAATCCTGCGACATTTTTCTGTTTTGTTACAATAAGAAATAGTAAGGGCAGGCCTCCTGGATTCATTTCAGCACTAGCTAATACATGCCATTGACCTCTGCAATTTTTATAAGTGTTAACACAGAGGCCTCCAACCTTTCTCGGTTGGCGGACAGGAGGGAAAGAGAGGGGGAAGCATTTTATGTGCATGCACACAAATGGGGCCATGAGCACGTGCGACGCAAACGGGGTGGTACTAGTGCCCGCAAGACACTCGCTAGTACCACTGTTTTTGCTGCACGGTGCCCCGTTTGCCTAGCAGCGGTGGTGCTAGCGCGAGTGTGGGTAAGTGTGTGCACACAGTAATGGGTTGGGGAACCCTGTGTTAACATTTTCCACATCCCATGTTCCATCAAGACTCACCTCCGGAGAATGTATGTCTCTTGCCATAAGAGCCAGAACTTCTTGTACAACAGGGTCTCTGAGACTAAATCCAAATTGCTTAATATCTGGACAGGAAAAAAAAGTTATCAGAAATAAAATCATTGCAAGCAGTTCTTGATCAATGAAATTAGAGATTTTACTAAAACAGATATATGGATGTTTAATCCTTAAATTCAACTGAGTCTAATTAACTATTATTGTGTGGCTACAGATTTGTTGTAAAACACAAAGGCAGGAAAATGTACACACTATATGAAAGTTAAGCTAAAGAGAGAGTGACAGATATGTTGTTTTGATGAGCAGTGACATTATTAAACATCCAATCTGACTAGATCTTCTTTCCTACAATGGGATCTGTCACTGGGGATTGCTAAGAAATTTTACAAACTGCAGTAGCAAGTTTGCAATCTAAACAATAAATCTCCAGTCTCATAGAATGAGGCACCATGATAAAAGTTTTCCTGATTCAAGTTGATAACATCACAATGTGGCTCTGAACTAAAGGCATATTCAAATTTTACTGATGCTCAGAGCAAATCTGGCTAATATTGGTTCTTCTGACTAAATTGGGAAGATGACTTGCTTATAACATTGGGAACAGGAAAACAAGTATAATTAACCTTTCCAGATCTGGGGAATCAATTCCAAACAATCGCCAGAGTCCAGTGCCTGAAGAAGCAACAGCATTGTTCTAATATTTGGGTAAAATGCCTGAGGAAAAAAATGCAAAATTCTCGATAATCAGTTTTAAATGTTAAAATTTTAAAGTCACAAAACATAAATTAACAAATAATACTTACTGATGGAACCAGTTCTTTATACCACTTCAACAAAACATCAAGATGTTCCATCATAGATAACAATTCAAAATATGACATACTATAGCAAAGAAAGAATCAGTTATTAAAACCCTATTAACTTCAACATGAAAAAGATTACCATGTAATTTTTCTAAGTTTATGTTCTCACTTCTCAAACAGCTGTAAATAACTTAAAATAAAATCTTAATGTTATGAACCTCAAAGAAAATGCAGGAAATAGTATAAATTACCTAGCTTTACCTTACAAAATTAAAGTCAACTGCTGGTAAAACTTCACTTATAAATTTGGAATTAGATCACTGTTTACTTCTTTCTAGGTGTTGTTATTGTAGCCATTCTAATCTAAGCAGTTTTAAGCCTATTATGCATGTCTGTTTCTAGATCTGATCTTGTAAGGCTGACATGATCAGGGCTTTCTCTCTGCTCCAGTATTATTTCCTGATGAAGAAGCAAGATCTGCAACTTTAGGGTTCTCTTGGACTCATGGCTCCTTTGGGGTAGAAGGACCTTCTACAGTTAATGATGTCCTCATCACTTCTTCGAACTACTGTAACATGCTGTCCTTAAATCTGCCTTTAAAAAGCACTTCGAAGCAGCAGATGATCCAAAATGCAGCAGCTTTTGTGCTTATTGATTTTGGGAGCACATTATACCTTCCTAGGGCCCTGTACTGGCTACCAATAAACTTCTGGATGTAATTTAAAGTTTGGTTTTAACCTACAAGGCTCTCCATGGTTTGATACCAGGTTACTTTCAAAACCTTATTTGTCACCTAGAATCTGCCTGCCCTACACAATTGTTCCAAGAAAAGTATCATGTAGTACCTCCCTGTGGAAAGTTTGTTTATGACTATCAGTGATTTCTATAATTATGAATTCTAAATAACAATTACTAATAAAAGTTCTTCTGTGTCATATCTCCCAACATTATCCTGTTGTCTGCTTTCTCCAACACTCTATGTAGCCGATAAGCAAGTTGAACATCCTTCAATTCCAGACACTGCAATAAAGGTACAAAATATTAATCCTTGAATCCAAGCAATAGTGGTTATTCTGCTACACAGAGTGTCATTTTAGCAAGAAGCACAAAATCCCAATTCATTTTATAAAGGGTTACAAGTTAATAAAATATCTTTAGGATAAGGGGCAGATGGCAGTTAAGATTAAAAGACTTAGATGAAGTGCAAAGCAGGGATGATTTTTGACATCTTATTTTCTGGATCAGCAGAATAGCAAAGTTTTGATGGTCTCACATTGGATTCCAAGATTATTCCACAAATTTTCTCTAAGATTTTACTACAGAGAGCATATACTATTTTAAAAACTGCTTTTAAATCTAGCTAATACATAGCCAGAAAGTTACTGACATATATATTTACATTTAAACAAGTGTGAATGTGTATCTACCTCACTATACAGAAATCAAGTCCACTTACTGTTTTCATCGCTCTTGGGAAGAAGTGGACTGGAAAAGAAGAAGTAGCGATTATTAATTTGGGGCATTCTCTAGCAATCCAAAAAACAGTTTCTTAGGATTACTGAAACAAATTCAAAGGGCTCAATAACAATTCAACAAATGTATCAAGTCAAAGAATTCTAGCATATTGCTTCTCAAACCAACATACCACTTAAAGCCATAATGACATAATATTTAAA
Organism: Protobothrops mucrosquamatus; assembly: GCF_001527695.2. Classification (NCBI taxonomy): domain Eukaryota; kingdom Metazoa; phylum Chordata; class Lepidosauria; order Squamata; family Viperidae; genus Protobothrops; species Protobothrops mucrosquamatus. The sequence continues at coordinate 2,707,177 of NW_015386333.1, forward strand.
TATTTAAGGCTTTGACCACAGAATACAAGTAACTGTACCCTAATCAATTGTTGAGAACATTGAATACTAAAACTATGCTAACATATTACATTTCTTCATGCTTGATTAAATCCTACTGTACTGTATTAACTACAACTAACTGGTTTGTGTATGTTAAGTCTGCTTAAGGTAAACTATAGTCATAAAACATCACATCCAAATTCACCAAACAGACTAAGCTTAAATCAAACAAGCACAGTATGGCTAAGCACATAAACTCAGCCTTACCCTGAAGGTACATGAGGTATGCTGAGACATTCAGCAACAGGAGTTATCTTTCTATTGCCCAGAAAGCCAGGAATGATGTGCTGCTAGACCCCTCCCAAATTGCAATCTAGGGCTGAACCACTGAAGCCCAAAAGAAAAAACCCAAAATAGAACTAGTACAAGTTGGAACAAGGAGAAGAAAATGTCAGCACATTTATGGTTCTGAAAAGAACTATCTACAGTCTGATTAGAGAAAGGATGAATAACTTTAAAGGTGTGCTTTCTCTAGAAATTTCTGAAGCTCATGCATGTGGATTTTGGAGATACTTCAGTATGGTTTGACCCAGTGGTGGGATTTAGCTGGTTCGCACCAGTTCGGTAGAACCAGCTGCTAATGTTTTGACTTTGGTGAACAGGCTGATGGGCTAGCCCTTTTTCGCAAGGCCCAGAACGGACTTCTAGAAGTGGCGTCCACGCAGAGAACTGGTTGTTCAGGTATTTGAATCCCACCACTGGTTTGACCATATTAACAAGCACAGTATGGATACTTGTACCATAGGTACAATCTGAATTGGCCTTCTTTTTTATTCAAAACAGAGGTCTGAAATTTTGTCTTCAAACTAAGAAACTTTTCTTTCAAGCTCAAAAATAAGGGAAGAGCCATTCTTTATTTTTTTTAAAAAAATATGGGTGAGAAAAGGCATTTTAGAATGAAATTTGAGGACAAAAGTTGAACCATAGGGCTTTATCACAAGTGAAAATATAAAATAGTGGTCTTGTACCACAAGGAACAAAATGATTAGATTATCTGGCCACATCAAGGACTAGTTCATTATTTGATACCTCTTTCTTATAATTGGAGGATTCATTGTTTAACATCCTATCCTCTTTTTCAAAAACTTCTAGGAGGCATAGACAACAAATATTGTTGTACATTACTGACACAATTGATTTACATATTAATTATTTAGAATAGAAACAAATGCCAAGAAACATTGCTATTAGCTAACTCTCATACAATTTCAAAAATTACCTTTGTCATACATTAGTCATGCCCTATGCAAAACTGCCATGAAATAAAAGAAGTACATACTATCATCTGGATCCTGAGGACAAAAAGTTTTTCTTTCAATTTCATTTATTATAGCATATAGCACATGGGATTGGGATTCAGCAAATCCAGCTGTACAAAAAAAAGCAGAGTTAAGAGTTAAGTTTTTATTGAACTAGTGTTATAATTAAAAGGCAGGTAAAATATTTTTTTTTATGAAAATGAGATCGGACTATGAAGTCAGGTGCAACAGATAAATTAAATGGCAAATTATAAGCAGATTATTAGAAAGTTTTCATAATAATTTTGCTTATGATTGTTACTCATAATTGAAGAGACTAGTTGTGCTTCATATCACTGCAAAATCTGACTAGTTATTATGACTCAAGGTACTGAGGCTTTAAAACAACAAACTAGTACATTAAAATCAGGTATGGAAGTGCAAATCGACTTAATTTTCCTGATTGTCTCTGAATCTCTCAAAGACTTTCAGAACCATGCATCATAAATTTCTGCTAAATATAATGTAATTAAAAAGAGTCTCGATATTTCAACATTTTATTTTAGAGTTTAGTATGAAAAAAGATCCAAACTCAGATGAAAGAAAAAGATCCACACATTCAGAGCAAATCTGAAGCAAATTCTATGCAGCAAAAGCCAGGAAAGATATTATTCCAACAGAATTTTACACAAATTCACAAGACTATAAAAACAGACACTACATACCAATGTTATGTGACATGCACAGCAAGTGGTAATATGTTGCGAGGCTAGGTTCTGAAATAAATATATAACAAATCAAAGCTGAACATGATTGACATACAAAAATGTATTACACTGTATTAGATGTATGTAACATTTCATATCAGGGATAATATTTGAGTTAATGACTTGATATAATTTAAAAGTAAAACTGATTATTTTTCATATTGTAATGTTCCTTCTCCCCCTTAAAGATATAATGGAGGCAATCTTTGAGAGCTCCTGAGGGACCATATTGAAGATGCTGGTGTGTAGGAGGGAGATGGGGGGTGTGGTCTCAAGTTATCATTTATATTTGGTTACATTTTTATGTTGCTTTATTTTCTATCCTTTCAGTGATACTGCTTTTAAGGTACTGTATTTAACAGAATAACAGAATAGAAAAAGAGTTGGAAGGGACCTTGGAGGTCTTCTAGTCCAACTTCCTGCTCAGGCAGGAAATCCTATACCATTTCAGACAAAGGGTTGTCCAATCTCTTCTTAAAAACTTCCAATGTTGGACATCCACAACTTCTGGAGGCAGGTTGTTCCACCGATTAATTGTTCTAACTGTTTCTCTGTTTCTCCTTAGTTCTAGGTTGCTTCTCTCCCTGATTAGTTTCCACCCATTGCTTCTCGTCCTGCCTTCAGGCGCCTTGGAGAATAGCTTGACTCCGTCTTCTTTGTGGCAGCCTCTGAGATATTGGAACACTGCTATCATGTCCCCCCTCGTCCTTCTCTTCATTAAACTAGACATACCCAATTCCAGCAACTGTTCCTTATATGTTTTCATTCCTTATATGTTTTAGCCTCCAGTCCCCTAATCATCTTTGTTACTCTTCTCTGTACTCTTTCTAGAGTCTCAGCAACTTTTTGTAATATAATCCTAGTTAAAGAAATATTACTACTAAGGTTTAATACAGAAAAGGAGTATTGGATTAATCTTACAGATTGCATAAAATTCTTACCTATATTTAGTGCTCTCATCTCATTCAAGATCAATCTAGCTTTAGCCCGGGGTACCTTACCACATTGCTTCAATGCTTTCAGGATAGAATTAAAGGTTAGTAGATTTGGTTGTATATCCTGTTCAGCCATTTGCCTCAGCACGTCCTATTAACCAAAATATCAAGAATTTGATTTAACTTTTATGTAAAAATAATGTTCCCGTTCCTTCAAATTGTGTATTTATATCTTGTCCCCCTACACAAATCCTTAGCATTTACACACATATTTGTTTAATGCCATTCTAGAATACTATCAACCATATCCTTCTATAATTACACTGATCATTTAAAATGTATTATTATAAAGATAAAAGATAAATCTGGCATAGAAAGTAAAATTGATAAAATAGGCAGAATCACCCCAATAGTAAATATAGCACAAAATTAACACTCATAATTAGTTAAATAAGTGTTAAAAATACTACCCCCCAAGAAAGTTGTCTGCCCACAGTTGAAGGGAAAATAATGTAGACACCGGGTAAACCTGAGGAAGTGCTCCTCAGAAGTAGGAAAGGCCCTTTTTCTTGTAACCAGTCTCCTTGTGTCATTTCGAAATTACTTGGAAATCAAATTTCATTAATTGTATTGCTTTAAATAAGCTTTTTTCAAGATGTAGTTTTGAATAAGATTTCCAGAGTTTCTAGGTTCACTGTACTTAACAATTGTAAAACACGTTTTTTCTGTCTTGGGGCAAGTTAATTATTAATCAAGATCTGCCATTATCACTAATTTTTTTAAGAAAAAAACCCACCTAATAATAACAAAATATAAGTGCTTTATCAAAGTTAAATACGTAACACTGAGCTTTTTGCAACAACATATCTGTTTACAGCATCCTTAACATCTGCCACTCAATTAGAGCCCTTTTCTAGTCTCAAAAATAAGCCCTTTCAACTGACCCTCCCCCCAAGTCTCAATTTGTTTCTAATATTCAGTGAAGTAATTTAACTTATATACCGCCACAAGCCATTTATAAGTTGGGTGATCAATACATTTTATTTATTTAGACATAAATGCAATGAGAACGATGTCATCAGATTTGATGCTGGGTTTGACTTGATGTATTCTGCAGTTTTATGCCAGATAATATATTTCTTTATTTGTTTCTACAAGTAAATTATAAGATAAAACTGGGTCTTGGGGAGGTAAAAAAAGTCATGAATACACAACTGAATCTCTTCTTCTTCTCACATGCATTGAATGCAAATGCCACATACTGGAATTTATGTCATTATATTTGTACTGATCATTATATAAAAGAAGTTACTCTGTCTCTCCAATGAGGACATATTATTAAAACCTTTGAACTGATTACACAGAATTTAGGTATATAACCATAGAATATTAGAAAATGAGCAAATGTGGATGATACCTAACTATAAAAGTGCATTAATAATAAATTATAATAAAATAATATGATTTAATTTTAGCTACATATTTACTATGGAAAAGTTCAAATCAACAGTTTCTCCTTACTTCAATACATGCCCATTTCTCAATGTATTTTTCCTTAACTTCTACAGCTGCTAAAATAAGTGTATTGAAGATGCTCACATCAGCTGCAACAAACAGAAAATCAGTTATACCATAAGAAATAGCATGTATATTGTTTGTATTATGGTTGAAGCAGTCAGTATATCTTTATATTATGGTTGAAGCAGCTCAGTATAAGGCGAAATTCTCATGTGAGCCAGGTCCCAGAAAGCCAGCCACTTGCCAGCAATGGTGGGACACAGATAACTCACACTCAGCCCCCATGATTCAGCTGAGGTCCGTACCCCTGCGCCATTCATCATTGCTGCAAACAAATGCTCCAATAGTCAGAAATCCAGTACTATATCTGGAGAGGGAAGACACACATTAAGACCACAAGCAGCATTGCTACATTATCAGTTATATCTCTCTTCTCCCCTCTCTTTTCACTTAAAGCATGGCCACTTATTTGTCAAATTTATAGAGATGCTCATCTCACACATAGTGGCAATAAAGCATCATATTGAAACAAACCAATTAAAACAATGAACATAGATAAAAAAAATCATAAGCGGGAGAATATTATATATAGCACAGCCAACACATTCCCAGGTATCCCCAACTTGCTGAAAAAAAAATCAAACTACGTTTTAAGGGCTTTCTGAAAGGCTATGAGGATGGGGGCTAGCATCATCTCATGAGGCATGTTGTGCAGAGGGTTTCAGCAGAAAAAGCTCATCTTTTAGTCCCATCAAATGGAACACTTTCCCAGATAGGACCCACAACATTCCTCTCCTTCCAGATGGGATGGGTAGATGTAATTGGAAAGGGGAAATCCCTCAGATAATCTGACCCATGCCATGTAGGGCTCAAAACCAGCACCTTATACTGGACCTAAAAATAAACTGGTAGCCAAAGCAGCTCATGAAGCAGAGGTGTAACATATGTCCTCTTAGGGATCAATTGCCCACACCACTCCATTTTGTACTGGCTGACGCTGCTGGTTATCCTTCAACAGCAACCCCATGTGCAGTGCATTATAATAGTCTATTCAAAGGTGATCAGGGCATGGTAACTGTGACAAAAGCCTCATGGTTCAGAAATGGACACAATTGGCATGCAATACAAAGTTGTGCAAAAGTCCTCCTGGCTCATCCCTTAGTGGCAGATGATCTCTCTCACTGGTTTCATTTAGATATTAAATAAGAACTGGGAAAGAATCAAACTTTGCAGCAGCGCATAAAGTAGAGGCCAAAGGCAGGATCTGTCACTCCCAATCAGCACCACCTAGCATTGGCTTTTGAGGAAGGAAGAAAACTAACACAATACTATGCTGCCCACTCTCAATCCCCAAAGTTGATTCAGAAAGATACCTTGGTCAATGTTAATGAAAGCTATTGAGGGTCAAGCATAGTCAGGATGGATGCATTATTCCTACCCTGTTCTCCCCAAAAGATTATTCAAATAAACAAAACCAATGTTGTTTCCTTCCCACCTCCAGGTCTGAATCCTGACTCAAAGAGGTCCAGACAATATGCTTCATTCAGAGTCTGCTGAAACTTTCCCTAAAAGAGAAAGATAGTCACACAGCAGCTTCAGCACACCCTGAAAGATTATCTGGACATCTTTGAGATCCAGCCATGGTTTCTTGAGGGGGCAAACCAATGTCTTTTAAAAAGACAAAAGAACCGCCCCTTTCCTCAAGAATGAATTAATCATTGCCAGAACCCAGCCACATGCCTCCTTCAAGGCAACTTCAGCGAGCCAGAAGTGGCATGCATATAAGGAGCAGATAGTCAAACTCATAGTCATAAGGATCCTGTCTGCTTCCTCAGACCCAACAAGTTCAAACTACTTTCAGTAAACAGGGCAAGATTGTGCCCCCAGACATCTCCACCAGACCTGCACCAGGGCTGACATCTAACGGGGAATGAATTTCAGCAATTTTGCTTAACAGATGCTCTGAAAATTTTTCTGCTTGGCCTTGAAGATAAAAGTTCAGGTTACTGTTGCCTGGAAGATCTTGTGTCATGTGAAACAAAACTGCTGGATGGCAATTTGAAGACACAATAGGGCAGAGAAATATTATTGCTTTGCTGGTCTTTTTGCCACAAGATAGGCCTAAACAGCAGATTGACCTGTGTTGGTGAAGTTCATTCTTTGTTGACCTTCACTGATTCTCCAGATGTTTCTTCTCCCATTCACTTTCCTCAGCTCCTTTGTAAATCATAGACAGAAATGGGATGCCCAGAATGGGAGAGATTGGATAGGATCTACATCATCCTATCCTCATCCACATCCACCATCCTCTCATTCCAAACAGCAACTAAGACATGCAGCAGACCCTCAGGAACAAACCCCTAGTTCCCTCTGGAATCCTTCAGGTTCATTAGTTGCCAGTATCTTTTTGTTACCACTGCTGACAAGACATGACTAGCCTGGCTCTTTGCAAGGTAGCTACTGACCACATGAAGCCTTCTTCCCAAGGTCTTGAGGAAAACAGGTGGCGCGCAGGAGTGTAGGAGCTCAAAAGAGCAGAGAAAGGGGGAAATAGGGTAGGTGGTATGGAAATGCACATAACTTTGTGACTGAGCCTAAATTCCATTGTTCAGCTTGTTAACTTCAAACAATTGTTCAATAAATGGTCATTAAATGAGGACTATCTGTACTATCTGTGTTATCATTTTCATACAGCAACTATCGTTTTCATACAAACCAAAGCTATAAAACTATTTGCAAAGAGTGCAGTAATTATACTGTGGACAGACCAATTCTGCATTGCACAGCTTATTTCTAGCTTTTCTCACTGGCACATTTTTTAATGCAATAGGTTCTAAAGCTTACCCTTAAGATTTTTATTCAACAATTCAGCGTACATGTTAAAAGCTTTTTGGCACTCCCCATGCTGTAATGACAAAAAATGTATAAGATATTAATATATTGACCTGGAGGAAAAAAGAGAAGCAAAATTGTTAGAAAGATTACAATTGTACCTTCACCATTCCCATTATCATTGTACAATAAGAATGTGCATTTTTTTCTGGCATTAGGTGAAATATTCTCTCAGCATTGTTGTTTTCCCTAGAATTGAGAAAAAATAACATACTAATTGACAATAACAGATATTCTAATGTGTGATTATAACATCTGTTCATGCCTGTCTGCCTACTACATACTTATTATATATTTAAGCACAGCACATATGCAGGTTTTTTCCCCAAGATATAAACATGCATTGCATTATACATCACTGTATTTTTGACAAACTGTGTATACAATATCCAATTTTGTAGCCGTGTCTATTTTTTTATACACATTAGCTTATTTTTGTTACTACATTTATACCTCACTTTTCTTCTGGGGGGTTTAACATAAAGCCAGTTTGATGTAGTGATTAAGATGCTGGCCTAGAAATCAGGAGCTTGAGAGTTCTAATCCCAGTTTAGGCATGAAAGCTGGCTGTGTGACTTTAGGCTAGTCACTCTCTGACAGCCCTTTCCACTTCACAGGGTTAATTGTGGGGAAAATAGGAGGAGGAAGAAATATTTATAAAATAACAAAGGGGATAAAAATCTAATAAACATAATTAAATATTTTAGATCAGGGGTCTGCAAATTTTTGGTTCTGCGGATCTGTGGCAGCAACTTCGACAGGAGTGGAGGAAATACACGTGCAACCTAAATCCTGTGCATGTGCATATGAAGCTTCATGTGCTTGCCTGACACTTCAGTGGCCCGGTTCTTAATGGGCTGTGGCCTGGGTCATGGTCCGCAGCCTGGGGTTTGGGGAACCATTTAAATAATAACTCATAACCTGTAATGGTATATGGCAGGGGTCCCCAAACCCTGGGCTGTGGCCCACTACCGGACTGTAGCTATTTGAAATCGGGCCACGTGATGGGCAAGTCAAGTGCATGCAAAGTTCCAATCTCTGCTCAAAAGCCCTCCACTCATGCAAGTGGAGCTTCGAGTGCGAGTGCCCTCTGTTCACATGCAAAGCTCTATCCGCTCGCACCTATGGAGCTGTGCATGCATGCACCTGCCACTCACACGACCCCCCATGCCTGGCTGGTTCACCAAGGTGGAAAGGTTGGGGACCACTGGTATATAGGAAAGACCTTGAGAGAGAGGGTACAGAGATGCTGCCTAGGGAACAATCATGTAACAGAGGGCATAGCTTGCAACTGGATAGTGAATGGAGCAAGTGGCTCAACAGGTAGTCTCCCTGTTTCTTGGGCTATAAAGGAGATGGTAGGAAATCTGTACTTTCATATTTGCAAGACTGATGTCAGTGAGACAGATGAGACAGGAAACACAATCAGTAAACTAGTTCTACTTTATTGTAAAGATTCATTAACCAAATCTTGCAAGTCTGAAAATACAAATCAATATGCTACGGTTATATTAAGATACTTTTATTATATAGTATTTATCTGTTTAATATATTTTTGAATAAGCTACTTAACATATAAGAAAAATCCTGACTTTCCAATTAAAATTCATGCAAATGTACCTCAAGGCATTGCTGCTAGTATATTTCATACCTCCATGTAATTTGTTGGAAAGTAGAAGAGTTCCTTGCAAACTGCCTTCTTGATGGAGTTTCTTCCTGCATAAGAATTTCAAGTGTTAGCCTTCTAGCATGTGTATATCTATGCCTAACATAATTCTCTCTTAAATGGGTTGTTTAAAATGTCTTTATATAGAGAGAATTCATGTCCCACCAAATAATAGAATAGAATAGAATAAACAGAGTTGGAAGGGATTCTATACCATTTCAGACAAATGGTTGTCCAATCTCTTCTTAAAAACTTCCAGTGTTGGAGCATTCACAACTTCTGGATGTGATTTCTAATTTTCTATTTAGACATCATGAAAAACTAAGGCAACAGGGTAGGCACCTAGCTCCCTTTCACAGCAATTGGAAATATCCAAAGTACTGTTTGTTTTATACATAGTAAATATAGCCTTATTCAAAATGCACCCATCCTTATTTACTTGTTTTTCTAAACTGCTATCATTCTCCTGATCCGGCTCTCTATCTCCATAAAAGCATAGAAGATCCAGAAGACTGTTCGAGGTCTCCAGAGATACACTTGTTCCTGCAAATGCAAAAACCATGAACTGTAAATCATAGAAGTGGAATTAGCTGATGCATAAATATATTAGCTGATGTATAAACATGAAATATCACAACAAACAGAACAAGTAGTCCTCCACTTACATTCGGTTGTTTAATGACCGATCGCAATTACAATGGCTTTGGAAGGCTGACATTTACCACTGTTTTCCTCTCCAGAGGAGAGAGCTGCGATTGTGGTTGCTGAGTGAAGCAGTTATGTCACATCTCACTTAATGACTGCTTTGTTCAATAACTGAAATTCTGGATCTAATTGTGCTTGTAAGTGGAAGATTACCTGTAACAAGAAAAGCTTTGTACCAATGGAATAATATACATGTAATCATCCTTATAGTATGCAGGTATAATTTTTTTACAAAAGATTAAGTAAAAGAAAGTCTGGCAAACAAATTAAAGACAAGTTAAATAAAGGACTTTATTTAAGCATATTTGTATGCTGTCCCAATCACAAGATGAACAAGAAAATACAGATCAAAATATAGATAGTCCTTGACTTACGAACACAATTAAGCCCAAAATTTCTGTTCCTAAATGAGATAGTTGTTAAGTGAATGTTGCAACTTTTGCAACAAGAAAGTTGTAAAATATTTTGTTATTAAGTGAATCACTGTAGTTGCTATCGTATTTCCCTGAAAATAAGCCCTAGCTTGATTTTTTGGAGGTGGACCTAATATAAGCCCTACCTCCAAAATAAGCCCTACTTTTGGGGCGAGGTGCACGCCTAAAAATCAAGCTAGGGCAGGGGTGGAGCTTACCATTGCAGCCAGGCCTCCCTTGCCCCAAAACTAGGGCTTATTTTGGGGGTAGGGCTTATATTGGATGCACATGTAAAAATCAAGCCAGGGCTTATTTTCAGGTAAACACGGTACCTATAGAATAAACCAAGTAAATCTGTAATATTTCAGACTGCCATATCATAAAGCTAAATCAACGGTCAGTCACAATTGTTACATTTAGACATACATACATTATACACATATATTATACTGTGTGTGTGACTGATGTATTCTTGACTACAGTAGTATGTCAACCAACTTATACTTCATGAAAAAAGTATGATTTTGTGGTTGCCCTGCCATATAGTATGCCCATAATCAAACTAGTAACATTGCCAAGACTACTACTTTAAACAGTTTTAAATACTCCACAGTATATTAGCAAAGACTTAACTTAAGATACTCCCAGTGTACCAATAGTTTATATGTAAAAGAAATCCTGCTGTGTTATGCTATTGTGAGGGGGGGGACTTGCTATCCATTGCAGTGAACAAACAAGTAAAAAAAGCAAAATTACCTGAAGGTGCAAGGAAGAAAATAAATCAAAGGCTAACTGAAACACTTTCAAAATAAAATAAAGTTCAACAACTATGTCTCAAGAGTTTGTCACAAGTTTTGTGAATCACAACACAATGAGCCTATGGATAGGGCATAGGCCTATGTTCTATCTTACACTCTAGCCATCTATTAATACTATAACACAATTATTTTAGAAAGACTGATCATTCTGTTGTGAAAATGGACACTATAGATGCAAGTAAAGGCCAAACTAAAAAGGTCCAAAACTAGTATACCAAAGATAGTGCAATAAACATTATTTTATGATATACCTGATGACCCAGTTGATAAAAATTGCAGTTTTATTATAGATTTTATATTTATATTTAAGCAGTAAATATTCTGAGGTTTTAAGTTCTGATTTTTATTATAAGCAGCCTGAATTTTAAAAAGATGAGATATATACGGAAGTAATATGGATTTAAATGTACACAAAATAATTCAAATTATTATATTTAATCAACTAATATATTTTTTTACTAAACCAAATTATACAAGTGTCAGAACCAGCTGGATCGTCTTATACAAGTGTCAGAACCAGCTGGATTATTTTGTCCTGTCTATTTTTTTAGCATAAATATTTTGTATCTTCCACAAATGTGATGAAGGCTAATTAATTGCATATACTACAATAACCCTGCTGGTTTTTACGAACTTTAGTATAAATCCTCAAAAAAAAAAAAAAAAAGAATTTGTTTCTATTATTAAATTTGAATATAAAGATTTCAAAATAGCTTTAACTATATAATACCTATCATTATAATGGGTACTCTAATTTTATAAGCATTTACTAATGAGTTAAATCTCATAAGTTAAATTTCGGCAATTTAAATTAGGAGTTAAATTTCGGCAAATTTAAAACAGCTTATACCCACCCAAATCTGTTTATTGCAACTGCTGATTTAGGCTAGTACCTGCTTGTAGAAGCTGATCATACATATTCACAGATGCTTTTACTTTTCTTAGCTGAATTAGATTTTTTAATGCAATCTCACTCACTTCTTCAAGTTGGAACACCAACCTTTTTGGCATGAGACTCTAAAGGAAACAACACAATACAATTAGGATCAAATGTTCTACAAAGATATCATTATGAACTTAGCCACTTGCAAGGAGATCGGTAAGTCTAAGTATTTTATAATTCTAAAATCTATTGTTCTTTTTCACTGAAAAGCAGGATGGGAACAGCAGCATAAAGTTCCTTCTTTCTTAATTTTGATGGATGCATGTCTTGAAAATAGCAACGATTGTAGGAACAAACTTCCTCACTGGGCCTGGGACTTAGGCTCTCTGTCTTAAACTACTGGGATAATTGAAAACAGTAGGGTGTATAAGCAGAAGTCTCAGTTTTCCAAAAGTGTTAGTCATAAGCATATCTATATACTACAGTGGTTTTAATTTTACATGTACTTTTTCCTTTCCCAGTGGAATGTCATGCCCCATACATAAAGAATATGTAGTCATGGTGAAAATTAATTTGAATGTTGCCATTTCAAATATAACTAATAAGAATAAATTGAAAATTTACTAAATTTGATATTAAACCATTTTGTTCTTGAGTGGCCTCTTTTCAGTTACCAATCCTAATGTGCTCCACCACTACGGAATTCCAGTAAATCAAATGACCCCTAGAGTGGCAATGACAGAATTCTGTGCATAACCAAACTCAGGTACAAATCCACGTTTAGACCTTTATTCTGGCAATAAGAACATTGAAGCAGAATTAGCTCTCATGCTATCTTATACATATTAGATACACTGATTCAATCTTATGACTCTTTCTTCTGCTTACATGGCACAACAGACTAAGAGTATCATGTTTTGGGGCAAGAGAAGCAACTATCATCTGGACACAGTTATTGTAACTGTGTTTGCTCTTTGCTTTTGATCTTGCTGGGTTCAAGCCTCACTCTAACCCTAGTCAGAACCAGTATCATTGCAAATATCTTCCACGCTGAAGGGTAAAAATATACAAATCGCTAATTGTGGCAGCTAGACCCAGCAAGTTTGTAACTATTTAAACACAGATTTAAACCTTGTGGTTTCTATATATAATGGGCTGATTTGTTAGATTTTACAGCAGATAATATTATTCATTATTAAGATTTCTTATGTTTATTGTAAAAGTGACCTTGCCCTTCAAAACTTATCCTTGATTCTTCCACTAGTGATTCTTTAGTACTTTCGGAATTTCTAGGGAGAGACTATGCCCTGAGTGAGGATCTCACAATAATGCCAGATTATCCATATTCTTGGAACATAAATGTGTGCAGGCAGCACAAAACAAAATTATGCAATAATGTATATCTAGCAAAGAAAGAAAGATAGAAGACAAGGATGGGCTTAAGTGCCTTTATCCTAGAACAGAACAAAGGACTGTGCCTAAGCAGAGAAATTATGAATTTAACTAATTCAAGTTAAATTATTTTTACTGTATAGTATTCAAGCAGTGGATTAATTGAGGAAGTGATGTTGTTCAATGCATATGAAATCTATCATTGTATGTAATAAATGTGAATTATGTATTAGATAAAGAGTGTAAAGTTTACCTGAATGGGAGGTTCAGCATAGTCTTTCTCAAAAAGTTCAGGATGTGTGTTAATAACAAATTTGGCTGCTTTTTGTCCTGATGCTTTTGACATGGAAAAGAAATGCTGTGAAAAGAATATACCTGTATTACTTTGGAAAAAAATAATATATAATGCATCCTATTCATCATATAGTCCTTGACTTACAAACACATTTGGAACCAGAATTTTTGTTGCATTTGCTAAGTGAGACATACCTGATATTGCTATCTTTTTTGCCATGATTAAGAAAATCACCGCAGTTAAGTTAATCATGCAGTCGTTAACTGAATCCAGCTTCCCACACTGACTTTGCTTGTCAGAGGTTGGCTGGGAAGATTGCAAATGGTGATCATATAACCCTGGAATGCTGCAACCACTCTAAATATATGCCAGTTGTCAAGTACCCGGATCATGATTACATGGCCATGAGGATGCTACAATGGTCATAAGTACAAGTATAAATCCCCCTTTTCAATGTTGTATATTGGCAAAAATCCTTTCAATTAAGGAAGTAAATAATTACTTGCCTTCTGATCAGCTGTTTAATGACCAAAGTTACAATGAACTTTAAAAAGCAAAAAAATATCTATTAGATAAGCTTGTTTTGCTTAACAACTATATGGTTCAACATGAGTTGCTTAATGACCATGGTGACTCACTTTAAAATTGTCATTCACTTTACTTTAGTTAAGATGGCGGTGCAGCTACATTGTCTCTCGAAGGTGAAAAGTTTTTGGAGGGAAATAAGCCACAAGATCAGGAAGGTTTTAATGTGTTTGAGCACATAGTGGGACAAAGTTAACATATGACCGACAATCTTTGCTGGTATGGCGAGTTTGTAGCTGTTTCGGAACTTAGCTTCGTTCTGCAAGACCTCTGCAGCCGAGGACCGAGCTATGGATTCAATCCATAGCTTGGTACTCTGCTGCAGAGGCCTTCTGGAAAGGCCTGACTGCAAAATGCAGGCCGGAATGCAGCTGCAGAATGAAGCTGCTCCTTCGGCCGCAGAAGCAGTGGACTGGCTGGGTGGGGTGTCGGAGTCGGAGGTGAATAAGACATCCCCCCAAAATAAGACCCGGTGACACTTTTGGAGGCAAAAAAACCCCGATCTTATTTTGGGGGGACCACGGTAGCTTTTCCTTTTCCAGCTGAGCCTCAATTATTAGATTATCACTGTGTAAAAATAAGGAATATGGAAAAGTACACTAGAAATAATGGAATACCTACAAATAGCAATGATTCGAAAGTAAACCATTCTTTTGTTTGCTTCTGGTAAATAAAGTTTCAGAAAAGTCACTTACATGCTCTGAAGAATTTCTGGGGATAAGATAAGGATCATCTTGAAATGTGTAGGGAACAGCTGTAATATCCTATAAGGAGAAGGAAAAAGCATTTAATGTATAGATTCTGCTCAAATGAACAGTAGATTCATCTTTCTGCTGTACTGAATCAAATAATTTAATAATAGAAAGCTCTTTTATTAAGAAAAACTCATGTTTGTACTCCTTACTATTACTGTATATTTGCAAAAGAAGACTTGATAAGAGGGAAAAGTGCTTTAGGATAATCAGCAATATGATTTAATCTTTAGTAAAACATTCAGGCAGATTTTTCTCAGAAGGAAACTGCAGGTATCAAAGATTAATAACTTTGTAAATAACATCTTTGTGCTACTGTTTATCTAAGAAAAAAATGAGCTCTTTTCAATCCTGAACACAGTATTATGTACACATACTCACATCTCACTTAGATTGTTTTTGCACTTCAAATTTGAAACTTATTTAGCTGAAATACCATACATTTTCTCCCTCATATAAAGGAATACAAATGTAACATGAAATATTATTAAAGGCAACATATGATAAAGATAAAAATATATTTTGCAATATATAGGATATTTCATATCAAAAGAGGACTAGTAACACAATGAAGCTTTGTAGTACTTACCCTGTTTACAGTTAATGCAAGTGCTTGAAGAACTGCTGATTTATCCCTAATTTTAAGCAAAATGTATTAAAGTTTAAATGTGCAGTATTATTTTTAATTTGCATATTGCTTTCAACAGAAACTATGGTGTAATTTACTGAACAAAACTTCAAGGATACAGAGATCTAAAACAATGCTTTAGAATCCTAAATATTCAATTCAATTGTCAATAAACAAGCTTGAATAAATGAGTCTTTATTTAAATTTATTTATGTATCTGTTAAATTTATTTGCCATCTACATGGGCCTATTTTAGGCTGTTTACAATAATAATAAGGAAGAAAATGAAAGGATAAAGAGAATAAATAGGAGGATAAGTAAAATAGAACCCATAAAATAAACAATGAAAAATGAAAAAAGATGGATGGGTCAATAGCAGACAGTAAGGTTGGGAGGTGGAGCATGCTATCAATTCAGCAGCGACCTCCAGTGTGAAACTTGCCCTTTGTGCAAATAAATAGTAGTTTCTTAATTTAAAATATTTTGTGTGGTGCAGATATTTTATTTTAGAAGCTAAGCTTATGTACTTAGGTTATAGTTGTATTAGATATACTATGCTAGAGGAATGACAACTGCATTTATAGTAGAAATGTTTGACAAGGCCTGGCTATGGTAACATGCACAACAACATTTGGATAGGAAAGCATGGCTTATAGTTAGACGTGGCTCACATTCTGTTTTGAACTGGTACTACTTTAAAAAGGGAGAAAACTGCAAGAAAATATGTTACTTTAGAACCTGTGGGCTGCGGCCTGTTGGCCAGCGGGAATGGCTGGCAAGTGCACGCACATGTGTGTGCACCCCACACTCACACTAGTGGCCCCATTTGCGCATGTGTGGGAGTGCAAACACTACTGTCACGCAGTCGCTATCAGCCCACCTGTACATGCATGTGGTCACTAGTGGCCCGCTTGCACATGAATACTGGCACCGCCGTTATGTGCATGCCCATTTGCACATGCGCACGCATACACATTTCTCTGCTCC
Source organism: Protobothrops mucrosquamatus (assembly GCF_001527695.2). Taxonomy (NCBI): domain Eukaryota; kingdom Metazoa; phylum Chordata; class Lepidosauria; order Squamata; family Viperidae; genus Protobothrops; species Protobothrops mucrosquamatus. The sequence continues at coordinate 2,723,711 of NW_015386333.1, forward strand.
TCCCTTTCCCTTTGGCCCGCCAATCCGGAAAGGTTGGGGAACTTTGCTTTAGAACACGGTAATCTCACAATCAAATATTCACATATTGTTTAGAACTGCACAAGCTGGGTAAGAACTGATTTTCTCTATCCTACTTATTTTCCTAAAAAAGAGAACTCCCAAAAAGCAAAAATACCTCCGAGAGTGAAAAAGGGAGGGGTTTTCTCCCCACCCTTTTGGCTATTGCAGTGGTTCTCAACCTTCCTAATGCCGCGACCCTTTAATACAGTTCCTCATGTTGTGGTGACCCCCATCCATAAAATTATTTTCGTTGCTACTTCATAACTGTAATTTTGCTACTGTTATGAATTGTAATGTAAATATCTGATACGCAGGGTGTATTTTCATTGTTACGAATTGAACATAATTAAGCATAGTGATTAATCACAAAAACAATATAGCAATGCTCGCTGGAGAGGCTTACTCTTCCTTGCTCAAAAATGTTGGGAGGGGAAGGAAGGAAGATTGAAGGGGAAAGGAAGGAGATGGAGAAGGAAGGAGATTGAAGGGGAAGGAAGGAAGGAGAGAGAGATTGAAGGGGAAGGGATGGAGATGGAAATGGAAGGAAGNGAAGGGGAAGGAAGGAAGGAAGGAAGGAAGGAAGGAGAGAAATTGAAGGGGAAGGGATGGAGATGGAAGGAAGGAAGATTGAAGGGGAAAGGAAGGAGATGGAGAAGGAAGGAGATTGAAGGGGGAAGGAAGGAAGGAGAGAGATTGAAGGGGAAGGGATGGAGATGGAAGGAAGGAAGGAAGATTGAAGGGGAAAGGAAGGAGATGGAGAAGCAAGGAGACTGAGGGGGAAAGGAAGGAAGGAAGCAAGCAAGCAAGGAGAGATTGAAGGGGAAGGAAGGAGATGGATGGAAGGAAGGAAGGAAAGATCTTTGGAGAGTCATGTTTTTCCAGATGGTGATGAACTGCAACTCCCAGCATTCCCCACTCTTCCACAGTGCTTTTTAGGGCTGTGGGGATGGTAGTCCAGTAAGGTCTGGAGACACACATAGATGCCCTCAGACGGCAAGGGAGGCGGGCCGGGCGGTGCGGGGGAGGCTCCGGCGCGGAGGGCGGCAGAGCGCGGCCAGGCAACCAGGAGGCGTGGGGGTTGGCTCGGCGCCGCAGCTCAGCTCAGCCAGCAGCAGCGCGTTGCTAGAGCAGGGCGGGAAGAGAGGGGGCGGTGGTGGCAAATCATGAAAACAGCGTCCACACGTTCAGGGTGCAAACGCCTTGGATGGTTTGGCTCCCCCACCCCTTTATTTACTGATCTGCCACAAGCTCATGCAAACAAGCCCCGAGGAGTTCTGAACAAGCGGTCGTTTAAAAAAAAAAAAGCTTTAAGCAACGAGGCAGAAAGGGGAACTCGCTCACGGCTCTTTTTTCCCCCTTTCTCGGCGACTGGGAAGGCAGCAGCCAGAGACGCCGCTGCACGAAGGGAGGTGGAGAGAGGGGCGAGGGGGAAAAACCTCACTCAACTTTTGCCCTTATCAGACCCGGTTCCCTTCTGGTCGACCCCCACCCACCCGCCCCCTTCACCTCCCACTACAGATCGACGCTACCCTTCAGGAGTATTTCGCCAGGCTTTTTTTTCTTTACCTTGGCCCTGTGCTTCTCTCAGACGGAAGCCAGGCAAGAGGACCTGAAAGACGCTGAGCAGGAGGTTCAAAGCTGTGGTGATGCGGCAGTAGCTGCTCTGCGATGCGTAGCGCAGCCCCACCATGCTGCTGAGGCGGCTGCTTTCCTGTCTGCCTGAGCTGGCTGGCAGAGCTACCCTTGAGCAGAAATTCTCACTAGTGTCTCGGTTCCTAAGGCCATCGGAAATATGTGTTTTCCGATGGTCTTAGGCGACCCCTGTGAAAGCGTCGTTCGACCTCCAAAAGGGTCACGACCCACAGGTTGAGAACCGCTGGGCTATTGGAAGCAGCGAATCTAACATTTTAAGGAGAAAAAAAGACTAGAAAGAATTGAAAAATGATCCAACGCTGACACCTACTGGTGGATGACGACTATAAAATCTCTGCCTGTGGCCTTCAAAGTCTTAATAAACACAGCTGTTTAGATAAAGTGAGATTTACAGAAACAATGTATGCTTTACAAGAGGAAATATATGATAAGCTGCAAGCAATTCAAAGAACAATGATCTCAATAATAATAATAATAATTTAGAGATAAAAGTTCTTAAGAATATTAAAAACCTTTAAAACACATAGAAATCAATAAAAGTGCCTAGCTTTCGTCGGCATCTGCTGACATCTTCAGGGCTTAGAATGCTGGTCAATGGGAAAGTCCCTTTATAGATTTAATTAGGGCGTGTGCACGACTCTTCGATTTCGTCACTGGGCCGGTTATACTAGAATGTACTCCAGGCACCGAGTTCTTACTAGAAGTTGTCCTTCCCGCACGATCCGTATCAGTGTAAGTAATAGAAGGGGATGTCCTTTCTTGGAGGTTTAGCGCGGGTAGAGCCTCTACTCCCCTTCTTTGTGTAATCATGTCTTCCAATTTCCTGTCTTGTCCATTAGCCTTGTTTTCTTTTCTGCTCCCTCTAGACTGTTCTAATGCACAGCGCTGTTGTCCCCCCTCCCCTTTGCACCTCTCCTCTCTATGTTTATTGCCGTTTGTTAGGGTATTTAACCTAATCACCGTTGCACTCCCCTTTCTTCGGTTCGATGTCCGTATGTCAATCTCTTGGGGATTATCTTCTACTGATGTGGGTATTTCCCTATTTCTTGCCCATGACCGAGTGATCGTAGCTCCAATCCGCTTTCTCCCATGACTTTGAACATGGATATACCCGGGGATCACATTTTTAAAGTAATTTCAGATATATATATATATATAATACTTTGAATCAGAGTTAAGGGATTAGATGACTAGACCTATTGAATGGATTGTCTAAAGAGTAAATATATTCTTAACTATGATTAAAAAGAATAAGAAATTTGAGGAAATAAATACATATTAATCTAGGAGGGATATATATTCTATGTAGTATGTTATTTTTTATGTTCTGTTGTTTCTGCTTTTTTCTCTTCTTTTTATTTTTTATTTCTTTTTCATTTCTCTCCCCCCCTCTTTTTTTACTCTTTTATCTATTAAGAAATGTAAAAATGTGAGATGGCTTATATGGAAAAAACAGAATTAAGTCTGTCAATATAAATGTAACTAATCGTTGAGAAAAGCTTTATCAGTAAGAATATTTAGAATTTGGTGGGAGAAATAAAATAAAATAAGGATTGTAACAGGGTTGATGATAAGGCAATCCAAATGACTGGAAAGAAAAGAAATGTACTAATATGACGATTATTTTTTTAGGAATGTTGGAAAAAGTATATACCTAATTGTCATTTATTAAAACAGTAAGAATTGTATTAGCTCAACGTTTGAAAAAAAAGGGATGTTTTGGGGAAAGAGGAAATCAACTAAAATTAATATATGGAATACAGATTATAGAAATCAATTGTTAAGGAGTGTCTTTACAAATGTAACCCAGACAACACACTGTTTATCAATTATTGAGTGACGTATGCTTGTTAAAAAATTAATAAAATATATTATTAAAAAAGGTGGCCACACCCACCCAGTCTGCCATGACCACTGCAGCCATGCCCACCCAATAGGCCACGCCCCACACCCTCCCTGAGGGCACTACAATGCTGATGCAGCCCTCAATGAAATTGAGTTTGACACCCCTGGTTTAGATTATTGGAAAATCTCCACTTCTCCCCTCCCATTCCTGTGGCAACCTAGAACAAGCAAGATGGCTTCAGCCAAGTTCGTTGTAGAGTTGATTCTAGGAATGTTCTTCCTATAGTAAACAGATATCCTATACAAGAAATTATGCAACAAACCTGTTTCCCCAAAATGTTTATGAACTTCAATTGATTCAGAATATGCAATAGATATCCTGATGGCTTATGGGAAAATATCACAATCATTTCACAAAGGCTCTGCAAAGCTATACATAATTATTTATATTTATGGCTTATGGTTATTTTAAACATTATAAGCTGCCATGGAAGGATAGTAAGATATTTCCTGGCGGGGGAGGGGGGAAGTTAACTGAAACAACTCACCAGGTTTTTTTTCTTGGAAGGAAAATTGTTTCTTCTGCAATTATGAAAAAGAAAAATAATTATAACTTATTAAACTATATACATCTTGAAAATGTTTATTAAAATTTTAATTATGAATGGAATTATATTAGTCAGTCAACTTGACTATTTTAAACCAACAATTTTAAATAAGTATTGTCTGTATGAGAAGCAAATTTTGCCAGATAAAAAAGCTGTCCTATCTAAGAACAATTTATTCAGAATCAAGTCCAGGGTCTTCAGGTTTATTTTCAAATATAGAATATATGACATATATTAAGGGAAATAACAAATTTATCATTTGCAAATATGCATTTTAGCGGTACATGCATGAACATAACAAAATATTTTACCTTTCAGGATGGGAGATTTTTCTGCAAAGGTTGCATTTTCTGAATAGTGCCTAAGGAAAAAAATATATATACGGATAAATCCATATATATACATACATGTGTCTTTTATATAGTTTATATAATTTAACAGAATCCTCTTGACTATACAGCATTATGGGATACAATATATTCATTATACTTCCTATTTTTCTTACACCAATAATGTTGTGAGGTAGATTGAGCTGGGAGGGAATGATTGGCCCAGTCTCCCAGATGACCTTCTTGCCTAAAGAAAACAAGAACTGGACCTCTTGGTTTGTAATCCAATACCTTAATCAATATTCCAAATTGGCATATTCATTGGAAAATCAAATATAGTATCATTTAATATTGTAAGATAGTTTCTTTTTCAAGTTTCAATATTCACAAATACATTTTTAAAGCAATCTTATTGCTAGCCCTGCGCGACTCCCCCATCGCGCAGGCATGGCCCAACACGATCCCGAGGGCCAGCCTTAATGAAAGGGTTTGGAACCCCGAGAGGTGGCACTTAGCGGCAGCAGGGAGGGATCTAAGAAGGAGGAAATTATGTACCTTCTTAGAGGGATGTTTTGTTAAATTTTTAGGGGGTTCGGGGTTGGCCCGAGGG
>NW_015386333.1:2731255-2787908 GCF_001527695.2 Protobothrops mucrosquamatus
GCAAGCGGGACTGGCCTAGGGGATTTTATAGGGGTTTTAATTACTTTTAAATTTGACATTCTTAAATATTTCATTTTAATCAAATTTTAAATTAGGTGTAATATGTTAGCTTTTTATCATTTGTCAGCCGCCCTGAGTCCGAAAGGAGAAGGGCGGGATATAAATACAATTAATAAATAAATAAATAAATAAATAAAATGGTTTGCTGGCTGAACAATACATTATATTATAATGCATAATTCTTGAACTACGGAGACTAAATCTGCGCAACACTTGGCTTTTTTGAGACAGTCTTTATAATTTATCCAAAGCACTTCTAGCAAATATGACTTCAGCAATAATTTATTATTAGAAAATCAGGAAACATAGAAAGATCTTTCTCAGGTGGCATATATACTAGCTATTCTCAATTACCCACAAATATTAATAAGTGCCTTTTAAGTAATTTTTTTAATCTTTTATTAAATGCAATAATCAAGATTAAAGCATCTCAAATATAAGTTTATTCTGTGTTGAATACATTGAGCTGTGGGACCCACCACTTCTCTGAATAAGTTGTTCTTATTGTGGAGAAGCACTTCCTAACATTCAGGCATGATTATTTACAACAGGCAGCGGAATTCCGTAACAGGCTATAGAAACTGAATAAATAAAATGTTATAAGGATTTATGCATATCCAAGAACCATTGAGTTTTTAAGAGCTCTTATTATTATTTTTAACGTGAAGAGGGGAAATTTATTCAATATATGAACAATAATAATTGTACTTAATATTAATTAGAAATGTATCTATTGTGTGCCATTTTTGTTTCTTGCACTGTAACTTTTAAAAAGAACTTTAATATATGCCCACAAAAAAAAACCGCATTTGCTTTAGAGCAAAGTTAGATAAATCTTAGGCTGCAAGTTTTTGATTCTCTTCTCTTGGATCACGTTGTGATTCAAAACGTCTAGAAAGCTTCAGATCACCTACTAATATAGCAGCATCCATAAAATATAATTATGAGGAAATATTAATATTAAGAACGATTTGCCATCCAGCCTAGAGTGCGGGCATTCCAAAGATTAAATGGATGCAATCCGATGCATTAAATTACTGCTGTAACCTCGTTACAGTACTTTTCACTGGCCATTTTTCTGCCTCACCTTTCCAAGTCATTCGTGGGAGTCCTGGTCTCGCGTCCCAACCCAACGTATCTCTCACTCCCTTCCCTAAAAGAGCCAGATGCTCCCGAAACGACGAGTCTTCTCTGCAACAAGTCTCGGGCGGGAAACGAACACAGCCGCAACCTGCAGGCCGCCATAACGGAACTGCCGGCCGCCGCTGGAATGTGGACGGGACCGGAAGCGGAAGTTGTAATCACCCACACCGCCAGGCGCACGCTGTGGACACGCGCCGGATCACCAGTGACTCCTCTTAAGTCTCTGTTCGGTGGTATCTGGACGGCATTGCCGAGATCGGTTGGTAGGACTCATGGCTGCAAAGGAGTTGCCGTGGAGGCGCCTGACGGGGTTGTCGTTTGGAATGTATACGGATGCAGAGATACGGTAAATTCGGACGGCAGGGAGGACATATTGCTTGAGGCAGCAATCAGACGTTGGTTTCTTCGAAGTCCGCCCACATTGGGGGAATTTAATTAATGAGGCCGCCTGTTATATCTGTCGGCCTTTGCCAAAATATTTTGTTGCTTTTCTGACGACAAACCCAGCTGTTATCCGAATTTCAGTGTTCTAGAGTCTTCTCCAGTGTGATGCCTCACTGTATGTTGGTTTACAGATCCTATTGTTGTTGTTGTTGTTGTTATATACCGTGGTATTCTGTGGCTAAAGTGCAACATAAATATCCGAAAATGCTGGGGAGACCCTCGCTTCCTGTTTGTAGAGGACAGTTCATGACGTTTTTAGTTTGATCATAAAGCATATCAGTCTTCTGCATCAGTGGTTGGAATATAAACCTGGACAATTATTATACTAAAGGGCCATTTTTGCAAAGTTTAATTGATATTCAGTCATTGACCGATTGCACCAAATATGAAATCAGTACTGTTGCTTCTTTTGTTTTTCATGTCCCAAGTACTGTAATAAACTATCATGTCTTGATTGAAAGTGCCCAATTCCAGCCACTTCATTTGCTGATACTAAAATGTCCATTGGTTCATTTTATTTTAAACTATTTTCAATTTTTGCATGTTCATGCTTCTTACATTATATTCCTACTGTAATTTTATCTTTACAGCTTTAGATTTTCTTGCATGGAACATCAGCAACTAGATATCCTATAGGTCAGGGGTCTTCAAACTTGGCCCTTTTATGACTTGTGGACTTCAACTCCCAGAATTCCTCAGCCAGGCACACTGAAGTTGAAGTCCACAAGTCATAAAAGGGCCACATTTGACAACCCCTGCTGTAGGTTTTAATCTAGTCACATCATAAATACCATTAGTATTCCAAAAGATTTTCAGTTCTTCCTCTATAGCATATCCCATCTGATCCAAGGGGCCCATAATGCAGCACTACCTCATCAATTGTTTTACCATTATCCATATGGTTTTCTTGGTAAAAATATGATTACACTGATGAATTTGGTCACCTCTGTCTTAGATCTATGTCTGTCTGGGTGATAAAGGCATCTGAAAGGAGACCTGGATTTTGGTCCATATGGTAGTATATGCTGCTTTGAGGCAGTTCTTTGAAGAAGTGATATACCCCATCCTCAAGAAACCTTCACTGGACCCAACTGTTCCGGAACTAATCTCAGACCTTCTCCTTCCAGTGAATGTTGTTGAGAAGGTGATTGGGTTATAGTCCTGGAAGATATGGATTATCTAAACTCTTTTTAGTCTGGTTTCAAACTGGTATATAGTACAGAACTCAGATGGCATCATAGCTAAGGAAGAGGTTTCTGTGTCTTCAAAAGTGTGAGCAGAGACAGATAGTATTAAGCAATTCTGGTGAAAATGTGTAAAGAGAATATTAAATTGTATACTTTCTAGCAATCCAGTTAAGCTGTTTTGGGACTGTTGAATTTGATTTGGTTTTCTATGCATCAAAACATAATATTGTTTTCTTAATATATGCTTTGAGTTGATAGTCATATACCCAGTTATAGGACAGTTCTATGCAACAAATCCCCTGTAAACATACTGTAACGTAAAAGTTTGTAAGATATGATACTTTCTTTTCTTTAAGTAGTTAAAAAAGAGCAGATATCTCTGCTGTTCTGAATGAAAAGTTTCTGAGTTTATAATGAAAGCTGTAAAACTTCTAGGAAATTAATACATGTTGAACTCTTTCTGTTGTGAAATGTAGTTGATTTTAAGATTTCCATGGCACTTTCTTTGCTTCCTCCCTCTTTGCTTTCACTTTTAGGAAACTGAGTATAAAGTCTATAACCAATCCTCTTTTTCTTGATAATGCGGGTACTCCATCTCCAAATGGACTATATGATTTGGCTTTGGGTCCACTTGACAACAAGGAAGTTTGTGTTACTTGCATGCAAGACTTCAACAATTGTCCTGGTCATCTAGGTCACATAGAACTACCCCTCACTGTTTATAATCCTCTCTTTTTTGATGTAAGTATATTAAGCCATAGTTAAGTAATATATGTGTAGCAGTGAATTAATCATTGCATTCAGAATTTGTAAATAGAAGTATTAATAACTAATAATAATATATAATAACCTTTCCACTCTATTACAATATTGTAACAAAATAACATTGGCACAATATTAAACACATGTGAATTAGCAGGATAGTAATAGTAATAATAATAATTTCTTATTTTCAGAAATTATTCCTTCTGATGCGAGGTTCCTGTTTGAATTGTTGCCATCTAACATGTCCACGAGCTGCAATTCATTTATTACTAAATCAGCTAAAGCTACTAGAAATAGGACTGATTCAAGAGGTCCATGATCTTGAAGCAGTCCTGAGTAGGGTAAGTTTTACTTTGCTTAATCTGTTTTGACAGTATTTTATATGTTTGTAATGTAATTATTCTCTCAGTTTTTAGATGAAAGCTCAGATGCAATTGGTACTGAAATTGAAGAAGTATTAAGTTGCCACACAAAGGATATGCTCCAAAATAATCAGTTTAGAGACTACAGTGCACATGTAAGTAAGAAGAATCAATATTTTATGCAGTTATTTACACTGCTTTTAATGAACAGCTTCCTCTCACTTCCCATTAACTTGTAAAATCAGTGGTTCTTTATGGAAACGTCATTTGTTCTGGCTTAATGTGTGACATTTTTCTTTAATACATTGAGGCCAAACTGTTAATTCTCTAATTTCATCTGTTGCAAAACTAATATAATATAATTGCAGGCTGCTCAGAAAAGAAAACAGGGTTTTCTGTCCGCAGTCTGAAAATCCTGGATTCATTCTTCCTGTTAACTCTTTAACAGTGTATTATTTGTGAGGATTACTGCCTAGTTAGTGGATGTAGGCAGCATATGATGGTTTGCTAGATAACATTTAGACTAGAAATCCTAGATAATAGGAAAAAAGAATCCAGGATTTTTCTGGCTGTGAACAATTTATAGGAGGTAAATCCTATATGAGACTAAATTGAAAGCTTTGTGAATGCTTCAACACTGAATAGAGTGTAAGTGATGAAGATCTGCTGTTCTCTTTAATGTATTCATGGATAATATAACAAATGCTTGTGGTGACATTGGAGGCTTCTTAACTCACTACAGAGTGAATTAAATTACATTTGTTCTTGTTAATGCTCACAATCGACTATATTTAAATTTGTGTTTCATTTACAGTATAATTTCTAGAACTTTGCTTTTCATTCTTGGTGTAGGTAAAAAATGTATGTGAATGTAGAAGTAAACTTATCTCTCAATTTTGGAAATTACACATGACCTCAAAGAAATGTCCAAACTGCAAGTAAGTTTTTATTCCTACTTCCTTTATCCCAAGTTTAAAAACTATTAGGATTTGTCTTCACGTTGGGTTAATGTTCCTTTTTCCCTCCCCTCCATCTTCAAGAGCAGGAAGATCACTTATTCGTAAAGAACATAACAGCAAGCTGACTGTAACTTATCCCACTGTTGTAACTCAGAAGTCAGGCAAACAGAAAGTAGTGGAGGAAGTAGCAAGTATGTGTATTTTATTGTATATTACACACATATAGATGCAAAAGTTGTTATTGAGAAATATTTTTGTCACACTAGAACAAACAGTTGTAGAATATAATATGTAGATGTAGGTACAACTTTCAGACTTTTCAAATTTGCTTTCTGTGTCTGGGTTAAAAATTAATTGAAAATTATGGACACTTTCATAAAAGGTGAATTTATAAACTATTTCAAGACACAATTGTATCAGGGCTTTCTCAAATTTAAGAGTGAGTGAACACATTAACTTCAATGGAATTAAAGCTAGTCCCAAATCCCATAGATTTCCAGTCTTCACTAAAATTAGCTTGAGTGGGTCTTCTCACTCATATGCCATATTTGAATTAAATTGAATACTTCATTTGACCAAGTGTGATTATAGATACAAGGAATTAGTCTCAGTGTACGTGCAGAAGTTCTCAGTGTACATGCAAGGCAACAGAATAATGATAATCATCATAATACCAATAAGAAGGGAAAGCAAAGAATATAATGTATAAATAATAACACTACAGCCATACTATATGATATAGACATTAAACAGAATTGTGAGAATTAGGGGTCCAGCAGAGCAATGGCCCAAAGGGGAAAAAAACTGTTCCTGTGTCTAGTTGTTTTGGTCTGCAATACTCTGTAGCGGCATCCCAAGAGGGGTGGGGGCTGAAACAGTTTATGTCCAAGATGTGGGGGGTCTGCAAATATCTTCTCAGCCCTCCTTCTGACCCTTGCAATATAAGATCATCTATGAAAGGAAGGCTGGTTGTGGTTGTTCTTTGCAGTCTTAAATATGCATTGGAATCTGCACCTGACCTGTTTGGTTGTTGCACCAAACCAGACAGGTACAGACTGTCTAGTTTGGTACAGCAACCAAACAGGACAGGTACAAGCAGCAGACATCATATTTCACAACCAAAGCAAGTACTCTAAGCAGCATAAATAATGTCTGAATATAGCCAAATTTTAATCGATCCAACAATTATTCATGAATTTAGAAACTTTTCTATGTAAGGAAAGTACATTTAATTGCAAATCATGTAAACCCATAATGTGAATTATCCAGTTCTTATTTGACACAGCATATGAACTATTCTCTTTGGATTATCATGTTGCACAAATCCAGATAACTGTCATTTATTCACAATAAATAATCACAATTAATTGAAAATGTAGCATAATATAAGATGGCAGTTGTCTACTGACTGAAAAATACCTGGAGAAAAGTAAATGCAGAAATTGTTTCAAGTACCTCAAAACATAAAATAATTCAAACTTCTTAGCTATAGATGAAACTCAGCTGGGAAAACGAGGCTACATGACACCTTTGACTGCCAAACAACACATTGAAGTTTTGTGGAAGAATGAGGGTAAGTGAATAAAACAGCTTGCTGCTTTTAAGAATTAATATCTTTTTTCAATTTACCAAAAAAAAATATATGCTGAAAGCTATGGTGGCTGACCTATTTTACTTTACTAACTTTACATGCTGTTTCAATTGCATTATTCTGAGTGGCTCATAGATCTCATCATTATAAAATTAAAACTAAAATATAACTAAACTAAAACTAAAATGCAAAGTATAAACATAAAATGACAACTTAATAAAATAACTTTATAATCAGCAACATCCCATTCCCTAGGAATAATCACAGCAACATCCACATCAGGAGAAGCTAAAATGACTCATTCAGCTCTCAAAGCCCACTGAAAAAGCTTAGGTCTTAATGGCTAACAGAATCAGAGCTTGTCTGATATTGGGAGAATGATGTTTTAGAAAAGGAGATAAATGTCTATGGAGATTCTTAGTTATCCAGGTCATAGTTGTTGCAAAGATGCTTTTTCATGAGTCAACTGGACTTCCTTGTTTTTCTTTGAAGATGTTTCACTTCTCAACCAAGAAGCTTCCTTCAGCTCTGACTGGATGGTGGGGAACGGAAAGATTTTTACTCCTTGCAGACAGCTGGTCATTTGCATTCTTTTAGAGAGTCCAAACCTCTCTTGGAGGCTTTATCTGTGTCATCAGGATCACCTGAGTAGTGCAAATGGATGTGGAGCCTTTTTGGAACTGTTGAAAGGACTGGGTTGTAAACTGAAAATAGATGATGTCATATCCCTCCCCCTCTGTTGAGAGAGGGATGTTGAGTTTTGACATAGATGCCAGGACCTAGAGCAGACATGTCAAACTCGTGATGTCACATGACATCGTGTGACTTATCGGGAGTGTTTTGCCGTTGCCGGCAATGGAGTGGGCGCGGCTTCCACATGATGCGTCCGGCCCATGGGCCGGCAGTTTAACACCCCTGACCTAGAGGGAAACTTCCCTCATTCCAGTAGATGGACAGATACTGCTGAGAAAAGACAACCCCAGCAATATTTAGATCCTGAACTATGAAGTGTTTTATAAATAACATCCAGCACTGAGTTAGTCTAGAGGCAGAATACATCTATGAAATCTTTAGATGGGTCTTTGCTAATCAATGCATATTAGTGTGCATATTAATACTAAGAATGCAAAATTGAACTCTATCATGACTACAATCTAGAGGATGTTTTTCTCAGCTGGAATCATTGAAATAAATGAGAGCTATGCAAACATGTTGAATACAGTTCTTGCAAAATTTGTATACATTTTCACCTAAGAACATACTAAATCATGCCTAGTTGGTAACTGTTGTTTCAATAGAGCTTAAATTCTACTACTTGAGATATCTCCTTTCTCTTTGGCTCATAGCAGGACTACATTTAGAAGTCTTACTAAAAGATTAATGAAAGACAAAAATAATTTGTATTACTGTATGTGTAAGATCTTAGTTTCGCAGGCAGTGACATATGAGTATTTAAGAAACTACAGGTAGTGCTCAATTTATGCCCACAATTGAGCCCAAAATTTCTGTGGCTAAACAAGATATTTGTCAAGTGAATTTTGCCCCATTTTATTACCTTTCTTGCCACAGTTGTTAAGTGAATCACTGCAGTTGTTAAGTTAGTAACAACAATACACAATTGTTAAGTCAATCTGGCTTCTCCATTGACATTGTTTGTCAGAATTTCACATGATAACATGACCCTCGGAATACTGCAACTGTCATAAATTTAAGTCAGTTGCCAAGCATCGGAATATTGATCACGGGGTCGTGGGAATGCTACAATGGTTGTAAGTATGAAAAACAGTCATAAGTCACTTTTTTCAGTGCTGTTGTAACTTTGAATGGTCACTAAATGAACTGTTGTAAGTTGAGGACTACTTCTACATCCTGAAATATATTTTAGTTTTGTACTAATGTTTGACTTAAATTTCATTTTTTAAAATTCATGCAGTTTTTACCAGCAAATAAAACAGAAATAAAAAAGAGAAAAGAGAATCTAAATAGATAGACACAAATAAGTATGTATAGTAACATTTGGCTTCTGACATGTAAACCAAATAAAAAGTTTCTAGAGAAATACAGCAGTCATAGCTGCATCTTGCTTATTTCAGTTCTTTCCATTTTCAGGGTTTTTCCTTTGCAAGCTTTTCTCTGGGATGACAGTCACTGGTGATTTAACTTTCAATCCTGAAATGTTTTTCCTAAATAAACTTGTTGTACCACCTTCCAGGTAATATTATTATTTTGCATTTTTACTCTAATAGCTACATTTGTGATGCCCTATTTACTAATAACATTTTCTAAACATAACCAATGTAATCTGATCTATAGATATCGTCCGGTGAATTGTATTGGAGATCAGATGTTTGCAAATGGCCAAACAGTGAATTTACAAGCTGTTATGAAGGATGCTCTCCTCATTCGGAAACTTCTGGCTTTCATTGCTCAAGAACAAAGTCAGTCGTTACAGATAGAAAATGGAGATCTCAAGACAGTAAGATTGCTTCAGTGCTTCAAGATTAAAAAAATACCCCTCTTTAGTTGAAGTAATTTTGTAAAATTTTTAGACTTTAGCCAGCCTTCTGAATATTTGAAAAAGTAATAATGTTATTTCAAACACTGATCCTCAGTTTCCAAACTTGGTCCTTAGTTTTTCATCTTTAAGCAAAAAGATCTTGCAGAAATTTTTCAGCCATTTTTTACACCCTTCTCTTTGTAGATTCAAGGCTATGAATCCTTTCCCCTCTTTTTTTAATTAGGCTCTGTGTGTATAAAGTATTTTTAAACTGGATTTTTTCTTGTTAAAATTTTAATTTTTTGTTCTACAGATGATAGACCAGCCCTTGGAACCTCTAGACCATTCTCTCTTGGCAACAATTCCTGGACAGACTACTGCAGATAAGCTTTATAACAGTTGGATTCGTCTTCAAAGCCATGTTAATATTTTGTTTGATAGTGACATGGATAAACTAATATCTGAAAAATACCCTGGTGTACGTCAGGTGAGATTTCTAGAGATATTTAAAATTATTAATGAAGGGAGAATATGAAATATTTTTAAATATACTTATACAGTATATTATTTGAATTTGCACATTATTCTTTAGAAAAATACTTCCAAGGTTGTCATGTAAGTGTAGAAATATACAATATAGCAAATGCACAATGCAGCAAACAAATTATGTTAGGAAACAAAAAGGAGTAGCAGTTAATTTAACATAGAACTTTTAAATGACAAAAATATTATGAAATTGAAAAATTATTAGAAGAGTCAATCTACAGAATTTTTGTAAGTAGTGTAGCACTGGAAAAGGTTCTCTTAGTAATCATAATGAACTACATTTTTGTAGTCTCTCTAATCATAATCATATAAAAGCATCCAAAGAATTGCCTTTTGTACTGACATGAGTAGATTAATTTGGGATCTAGCCTTGTTTTAGATATCCAAATCCAAGCCATTGCGGTATTTAATAATCAAGTACTTTGAACTTAGAAATTGAATCTAAAGCTAGTGATATAGTTTTATTATCTAACTGGTTAAAATGAAGTAGCATCTGTATTCTCAATTCACTGAGTTACATATTCTTCAAAAATGTTTCCATATGCAGTACTTTACATTAGTTGATTTGGGATGGTTCTGAAATAGAAGTTCCTATTGCTAAGCTATTTCTAATTGAGAACAACTACTATTATCACATCAGCCTAAAATAACAAAGCAACTTATGACAGATGATTTACATCAGGGTTTCTAATGTTAAGATTGGAGTTTAGAGAAGGAAAGGATGAATATTTTGTCCCAAGGGTCACATTTGTTGTTGGTTAGACACAATGTGCGCACCTATGCATACTGCTCTTGCAAAAAGACACATATTATTTGCATTTTCCCACATATACTGAGCATACATAGAGATTTTCTCAACTCCCTTCCTATCCCTGAGATAATATGAGCTGGATTTATGTAGGAAGGGAAAAGTAAGGAAACATCCTCTCTAGTGACTGATTTTTGATTAGCTGGCTAATGGAAAAGGCAGGAGAGGACTTTTCCTGTAATTAAACTGATCAAAGATCAGATTACTGATTTCTTGCAAGAGAAAGCCAACCATTTATTAATGATTTTCAACTAATCAAAGGGAAAAGTGGGAGTTTGCCCTTGAACTCCAGAAGTCACATTTTTGGCATCCAAAAGACCTGTCAATTTTCTCACGAAAAGACATTCCAAATAGAGCACACTAAAATAGCCACAGAATTACTGACTTATCAGAATTGTGTTAGCTTTCATCAGTCTTATCTCTCACAGAATTTCCACAAAGCACACATGTGAATAACATTGATAACTAATTTTTATTTTATCCTCAAATCTGATAATTTCCTCCTGCAGTCTCATGTACTTGAAAATAAAGTTTAAAAGCATTTCTCCGGATCTTGCTACTAGAAAGGTAATTTTTCAGAATCTTCAAAGTGACATGAATCTATTTATGTTTGTATCTTTCTTGCTGTCCTTGTTGCTAAATTTATGATGAAAGATACTTGAAAAAAAGAATGGCCTGTTTCGTAAACATATGATGGGAAAGAGAGTGGATTATGCTGCCCGATCAGTCATTTGCCCTGACATGTACATTCAGACCAATGAAATTGGCATTCCTATGGTAAGGAAACATTATTTCCTATTATTTTTTATTATATATTCCTATTATTAAGAATATTATTTTATCTTAAGGCTATCTGTTCATTGTCTCCCCAAAAGTGTCTCCCCTATTTGCAAACTATTGCCAGGAATATTAAAAAAATGATAAAATGTTGAGAGAAATGCAGACAAAAGAAGAAAATATAGAAAGATGGATGGCCACAACCAGAAATGAGTACAGCTGAGTGCAGTTACCATATTTAGATGTTTTAAAACAAATTGTATTGGTTTTTTAACTTTTACAACAAAAGTGCTCGAGACACACCGTGGTGATGGGATAGTCAAAACATCCAAAAACAAAATCATATATGAATAACTCAAGTAACTACATTAAATATTCCCTCTCTATTTTCCTCAAATAGTATAATATATTTAAAATGATCCATTTCTACATTAGATTTCTATAAATCCTAATCCTGTTTTCAAACTTTGTTAATTTAGTTACCATAGTCCAATTTAATCTTAACTAAACATATTATCACTTTGGGTACCCCTTCCAAATGTATTCTAGTTTTTAATCTCATGAGTCATTAATTTTATCAAAAATCTCTCTTATTTCTTCTTCCACTACAAAATAGTTATCCTGATTAAAATAAAATATTACTCTACCCTATACATATACAATCCATCATTCAATCTATCTCTATAGGAAGCAAAATAATACAAAACATTAAATCATTTCAGTCCATTAGGAAGAATTCAAATCTCATCCAGATATCATGTCTAAAAACATGCTTATTGTTACACAAAGCATCATCTTATTAACTTAACATGCTCAATTAATTGTTAAATCAATCCAGATCTCTAAAACTTCTTCCATTTTCTTATTCTCATTCCATTACAAAATAATTTTCATACAAATAAACATGTTATTCCAAAAGATACATTCTTACTCTATTTAACTAGTAATCACCAATTTTTCTCTCGCTTCTAACTCTAAATCTTAAACCTTAAGTCAATCCATATTTCCACAAGGCCTTTTTAATCCATTAGATATGGTTTTAAGTTTCTCTTTTTAGTCTTATTCTGGCTTTCTTTTTGTGCCAGGCCGGTTTCCATAACAAAGCCTCTATTTCAGCAGATAGATCTCCCTTTATTGCTTGTGATGTCATTTGGGTCAGTAGAAGACATCCCATCCTCTGTGTTAGGGGCCTGGCTCCTTTGTCGTTAGATCCTCGTTGCTTTAAATAAGTCTCAATATTTGGTTCTTTTGATCCTCAAGGATGTGAGTGGGATGCTTATAAGGCAATATAAATTCCTCTTTAATCTCGGTTAGTTCCTCTTCTGGTATATTTTGGTTCATAGAACAGTCAGTTGAAGTCTGGGAATCAGTTTGTAGGTTTGGAGTAAGGTTTCTGGCTCTTATTTCTGTAGTAATCTCTTTTATTTTAGCGCATACTTGCTCAGTGGCTTCGTAATTTTTTCCCAATATAAGCTTACAATTTAATTGTAAGTAAGGTTTCTCCATTTCAATAATAATTGAAGACAGTCCTTTTTATCTTTTAGTGGGGGCTATATTTACTAGAAATTAAACATTGTCCACCCCACAATTTCTAACTGCTGCATCAGCTTCTTTATCTTTTCCCATCTGTAATAGTTTGAAGGTCAAGCCAACCTCATCTCCAGACAAAAACAGGCAGTTGCAATATTAAATGTTCGCCACAAGATGTCCTCAGTGAATTACAAAATCTTTCCCAAACACCATTTTTTTTCCTTTTTCTCTCTTTCCTTAAAAAAAGAAAAAGTGGAAAAAGAAATATTCTTTAAGTATAAAATCAAGATAAAGCTCTATAAAAAAGTTTTTTCTGTACCCCAAGGTAAATAAAAGTAAGGTATAGTCATTAAAATTAACTATTCTGTCCTTTTGTTCAGCGCATTTCTTCCCACGCAAGCAAACACCGCTCTCTCAAGACAGGGAAATGATTCCAAAAAGGCTTTTACAGGCAGAGAGAAAAATAGGGTGAAGAGAGGAGAAGGGAGGGTCTGACCCGAATCATCCGCGGTGGGTCTTTCATGCTTAGATGTTCCTGTGACTTTCGGCTGGTGCAGCTAGATGATTGGCCATCTTGTAGCACGATCTTTGCTCCATCGGCCCTAAGGAGTTAGCTGGAGCCATGGAAGAAGCTGCCGCACTCCTGCAGTCACCAACAAGCCTCATCGGTGGTCGCCCCTTCAGGGCGATTTTCAACCCACTATGGGGTCTACCGGCAAAGAAAAAACAGCCGGTGAAGAGACAAGTCTCTTCATACGACCGGAGTTGCCGCGAACCGGAAGCGGAAGTCCATATTTAGATGTTTTAGATGTTATGTCAGTTATGCATGAGAGTCAGAGGTTTATGAGAGTTAATAATATGGAATCTAGACAGTGGAAGTGATTCCTACAAGAGAGAAAGATTAAAGGAATATTCCTAGAGTGATGACAATGTACACAATATTTTCTTTTTTGCCTCTTCTCTTGCAGGTATTTGCTACCAGATTGACCTATCCTCAACCTGTCACTCCTTGGAATGTCCAAGAATTGAGGCAAGCAGTTATAAATGGGCCAAATGAGCATCCTGGGGCTTCCATGATTATCAATGAAGATGGATCTCGCACAATATTGAGTACAACTAGCCAGACTCAGAGGGAAGCCATAGCTAAGCAACTCTTAACCCCTTCCACTGGAGCACCAAAACCAGGGATAAAAATTGTGAGTGGCGTCCAAATCTAGTCATCTGTATTATTTGTATCAAGGTATATATAGCATGTGTTTGGTAGAGATGCTGCCAACCCAATCCTATATTGTAGACGTGTCAAACATGCGATATCACATGACGTCGCGTGACATATCGGGACTGTTTTGCCATTGCCGGCGCATCCGGCCCGCGGGATGGCAGTTTGACACCCCTGCTATATTGAGATTATAGGTAGTCCTTGACTTACAAGATTTCATATAGTGACCGTTCAGAGTTACAATGGCACTGAAAAAAGTGACTTGACTCTTTTTTCACACAACAGTTGCAAGTGTCCCCATGGTCACATGATCAAAATTCAGACACTTGGCACTTAACTCATATTTATGACAGTTGCAATGTCCTGGACTCATATAATCACTTTATGTGACCTTTTTACAAGCAAAGTCAATGGGGAAGCCAGGTTCACTTAACAACTGTGTTACTAACTTAACAAGTGAAGGGATTCACTAAATAACTGTGGCAAGAAAAGTCATAAAATGGGACAAAATTCACTTAACAATTGTCTCACTTAGCAACAGAAATTTTGGGCTCAATTGTCATAAGTCAAGGACTATATATATTCTCTTAGCTATTTGCCTTAGACATTCTGATTAATGTAGTTAGTATCTTAATTTGGACATGTCACTGGTTCAGGCTATATTATAGCATCTAGTGATATAAAAGCAAGAGAGGCAGGTATCTTGGGGTTCCATGGATTCTCCCTTGCTTCTCCCTTATTGTGCTATACCTTCAGCAAACCTAACTGTACAGGATAGGATAGGCTTAGCATATCTGTGGGCTTGGCTGTCTAATCATGAGGGTTGGGCATCGGGGAGGGGGGGGAATCTCCCTGATAGGACAATGTTACTGTAAAGCCATATAAAATGTTTATGCACAAGAGAGGTTTTGAATTCCCAAATCCCAGCTAATGGTGCATTGCACCCTGGATGGTGGAGTTTGCTTCATGGACTGGTAGATTCATGAGTCTGTCTTACAGCAAGAAGATAGGCTAAGTGTCTTTTTAATATTTTAAGGTTTGTCTGGTCTGTTATCTTATTGAGAAGGTCAACTTAATATGCATGACCCAAACTTATTTGAGTGTGAAGGGAGAACTCTCATCACAGAGTGTGAAGGGAGAGCTTTCCATAATGCTGGATCAGTGTACTAGAGTTAATATTTTCATCCAAGGCCATTCTCCCATTTTTAGATGTGAGAGCCTGTTTCTGAAATTGGGCCTTAGGAGCCAGGGGGGTTTGTTGTTATTGTACCAGCCTCCCTGCTACATATCTGCTTTATCTTATGAGCAGCTTGGTGCTGTAGCTGACTTGCCAGTGGAGTTCTCAAATATTGAGAATGTTGGCCATCTTCTTTGGGCCCAGAATTTGAATCAACTTAAGACATAAGGTATATTTATATTGGCATAACATTATCTTCGAACCCAATCTAATATATAGTATAGATGAAAGATACAGTTAAATAGAGATTAAAAGAGAGAGAAAGCTCTCAAAATGCCTGCAAAAAATTAACTGATGGCCTTCACATTTCCAACAACCTCCTTTATGAAGAAACATTGAAAATGGTTTGCTTTAAAATTATTATTAAACTTTTTTTAAAAAAAGAAAAACCGAATCAGAAAAGTAACAAAATAAAAAAGGTAAGAAAAAGCAAAAATATGTATATATAAGGCTTACTTGTATCATAAAATGAATAAAATAGAATAAATTAAGTACAAATTTTCAGAATAATAATCGATTTACTTGTGTTATTTAGCATAGTTTTAAATTATATTTTAATGTTTGTTTTAATCTTTTAATTATTTTTCACCTGTTTCAATAATTTGTAAAGCTACCCAAAGTCATCTTGTAGGGGAGATAGGTGGCGTAGAAATTTAATAAAAATAAAATTATGTCATTTAAAAATATATACCATTGTTAACATTCAATTAATCTTTAAGTTTCAACAATAGTGATCATACAATATGAATCATAAATCAAAGGAGAACATTAACAATAAATTCTATCTAAATAAATCAGATCATCCAAGACTTAAATGTTAAAACTTTGTAATAGGAGAAACCCACGTTTTCATTGTATTGTAAGCCCAAATAACCATTTCCATGTTAAATTCTGTATCAAATGTAGTTTTTATGTATAAGCTTATTTTAGACATTATGCAGCACAGCTAAAAAACAGTGGTATACTGCTTTCAGTGACAACTATAGAGTATTCAATAATTAAAGCTAGTCTAGTATACTTTGTAGGAATGTAAGAGTTAGTAATATTGAATAGAAAATGGCAATTTAGGAAGAGAATTCAACTTTTAGAATGTTTCATTCTATTATAATTGTTAGGCTTTGCTACCAAATATGGAAAAAAATATACATTTTTCATTTTACATTTTCAATAGTTTTTAGAAAATGAATTATAAATTTTAGCAATATATATTTGAGTAATAATATGATAGAATGTCTTATATCAGTAAGTGATATTCACTGAAAATTTAGTATTTTCTTCAATTGAAATTTCTATAGTTACATATAAGAGAAACATTGAAAACTGTGTGTGTGTTCTCTAATTCACATGTGTACCTGGAACACATTTGTACCTGGGCCAGAATAAATTCTCAAACACTTTGAGGACTTAAAACATTATCTTGCTGATTTGAAAACGAGATGTAGTCAGTTCCATATTTTCTGTCCTCAAATGTTTTTTTTCTTGCATGCCACTATTAATCTTTTGATTTTGAGATGGTTTAAAAGGGAGGAGATTCTTTTTAGGAGGAAAGGGAAAGAAAATTACTCAGGCAATCCTTCCCGTGTATTTCCTCCATTAATTAGCTCTTCATAATCTTTCCAGTCCATGATAAGTAAGGCATGTCATTGTTTTCAGGACAAGTTGAAATAAAGCCATGCTAAAGAATTTGTATTCAGCTTGCTTACTCTCAGTTTCTTAGCATTGAAGCAGAATTAGGGGAAGCAGATGATTATCTAGCCACAAGGAAATCAGTTTATTCTTTCAAAAATTAGAATGAGGAGGAAGTCCTGTCTTATACCCCAGCATAAAAAATGTCATAATCAGTGCTGAACAGGGACTCTTTAGAAAAGAGAGTTTATATAACTAGAATTTCACCTTAATGAAATGAAAACCCTTTGTATTACAGGTTTTTACCTGGCTTTTATGCTGGAATAATAAGGCCCTAAAGATTTTTCTCAAAGACCTTGGAGGTGCCTAGATAAGTAACACTACCTTGAACTATAAATTACAGTTCTATTTCAACCTTCCATTTGTTGGGATTTGTAATACCAGTATATCCAGGAGGCTATACGTTTATCTAATAATCTGTTTATCTTTGTTGCTTTTTTCTTAGTGTGGTTTTCTCTTTAGTCCCCTGCAATTTCTAATAATCTTTGAAAGAAAATATTTATATAATTGAACTTTATTTTTGTCAGGTGTGCCGCCATATTAAGAATGGTGATATCCTTCTGCTGAACCGACAACCCACTCTTCATAGACCCTCTATCCAAGCCCATCGAGCAAGAATCCTGCCTGGAGAGAAAGTTTTGAGGCTTCACTATGCCAACTGCAAAGCCTATAATGCTGATTTTGATGGTGATGAGATGAATGCTCATTTTCCTCAAAATGAGCTGGGCCGAGCTGAAGCCTATGTATTGGCCTGTACAGATGAACAGTATCTGGTTCCTAAGGTAAATTGTTAAACATAGTATAAATCGTCATTGATGATAGATGCCATTTTCCATATTTGTTTGTCAGCCACATAGTGATTTTGAATTTAGTTAATGGTGGTTTTGACAGTGAGTCAGTATATCAGGATGCATTATATCTTGGCAAAGAAGTAATTTGTTACCTCTAGCAATTATATCATGATGTGTTTTCTTTCTTCAAATCTTGGAGCCAGTAAGTTGCAACTGAACATAGAAAAAAGAAAGAAAAGTCCTTGAACCTTCCTTCCTTCCTTCCTTCCTTCCTTCCTTCCTTCCTTCCTTCCTTCCTTCCTTCCTTCCTTCCTTCTTGCCATCCTCCCTCCTTTCCTTTCCCAACATGTCTAGCATGTTTATATTGGTGGCTTTATGACTCCTTCCAATAAATTCTATATGAAAAAGGGAAGAAGTGATAGCATAACATGGGTTTAGAAATATAAATCCTGTAGATCTATCTTTATTATGTCATATGATAATAAATGTCATATATTAACTACCACATAGTAAATACTTTTAAGGCAGGCAAATATGAATATTTTTCAGTGAAAAGGAAAAAAATGTATAAAATACAGAGGCTGAAATTTTATTAATCAGTTTACATAGCTGTTATATTACCTTAGTCTCTGTCAGCTATCTGTTAAACCATTGAAGAACTTGCATATTTTCCTACTGTGGAATCAAGTGCAGGACCCGAAATCCAATAATCAAGGCTCACTACAGTAATTATTTATTCTGTGCACACTACAGATAAAAGGACACACTTAACATTTGTACATTTAGGAAAGAAAGATAAAATGATGAGAAAATGATGGTCATAGGTAATAGATGATATAAGAATAAACATTCATAATTAGAAAACCTCAAGTTACTGTCTTGCCCTTCTTCTGTTGGTATCATCTAAAAGAGTTAGTGTCTTAATAAAGTTGTGTTGCCATAAAAGTTTTGATAAGCGTATTGAGAAGAGAGGTCTTCAAGGCCTGAATTAGCGCACATTCCTTCTGTTTCTATCTTGCTAACACTCCCACTTCTCCAGGAACTTGCTTTCCTCCTAGTTCTTCCCTCTCTTGATCTCTTAGAGGGCAAAATATATGTCTGAAAAAGACACAGTTTAGCCTAACACTTGATTGGAAACAATTTCTGAAAAGATCTAATGTCAGCTAGAGGAGCTAGTCAATCTAGAGCCGGATTTTGCAGCCAGCCTGTCCCAGGTAATCATAAGGTAAGCTCATTTCATGGAGTACTGAGACTTTTTATCTTAAGGTAGGCATAGGTTGCAAAAATTGATGTGTCAATTACAGTGATAGTGAGGAGCCCTCAATGAGGTACCAGTTTCTGTGCATTCGGTTGGGCTTGTGATGAGTGTGGGTTTGGACAACTGGTACTGTATGAAATGAGGTTAAATACCCAATTGCACAGGGGCCCGTGAGGCATGGGCTGGAAAGTGGAATAATTTTCACACAACAAATATCATCCCTTTAGTAAGTACAGAGAAGTTTGTACATAGCTGAGCTCTATTATTTGTGTGCCATTTTCATTTGAAGGTAGGAAAAGACATGCATTTTTGTCATAACAACAAAACACTTGTACACAATTGTGTCCTAGCAACATTGTCCTTTGTTTCCATCCTGTATAAAGTTTGGTGGGTGTAGGCTCAATATACAAGAGTAGTTGCTCTTTAGTGATTGAAGCTGAGTGGTTTATGTGTTGGGGTAGTTTTCAGAGTACCTCCTATGAAGCTTGTTTTAAATACAGAATCCAATTTATTCCCTCTGTAGGATAGAAAGACTCTCCAGATAGAATTATGGAGTAGTCTAACATTAAATAAAAGTTATTGATAGAGAGCCAGCTCAGTGACTGTTGCATCCTCCACTTTAGCAATTATAAATAGACCTCAATTAATAACAGGAACACAGTGTTTAGCAGAACCATCACTTTGCTGTGAGGCAGAAAGAAAAGAATAAGAATATAATAAATTGAGCTAAATAATAATTATAGGAGCCTAAATATGAAAATTAAATTGCTATGAAGACTATTTCCTCAAAGTCCATTAAAACTTATCATGTAGTTCTATCCTTCTCTATGGGGACTGCACATCTTGCCTTGCACTTTACACTCTTTCTGTGATGAAATTAAGATCACAGTAAAATTTAAAGTCCGCATTAAAACTGGGTGTTAAATTAAAATCATTAAAACCTTTTAAATCCTACATTAGTTTTGTTTATGCTATGTAAAAAACAAACTGAATGTATCACACTTTTTGTGAGAGTCACTAAAAAACAGGTTAGGCATAAAACTGAATCTTGTGGGGCATGCAAATATATATATTGAAGGCCCTGAAAAATAAAAACTAGTAGATAATAAAAACGTCTGTATAGTTGGAGAAAGAAAAGGCAGTTGCAATTTCAGTGGTATGAAAAGTCTTGCATTCTCCAGTTTGTTTAACAACACCAAAAAAAACCCCAAACAAAACAAAAACATCACAACGAAACAAATTGCAGTAGCAGCTTCTATCTTTACTCCTTTTGTTTTTGTTTCAACTACCAAAAAGTCAGAGTTCTTACTTGGTAGCCTTCAATAAGTACTTAACAATCAGACCATTATGGAATGCAGCTGGCATTAGGTGAGGGGTAGCAGCTACCTTGCAAAAAATAGCAACTTTCTTTATGCTAGAAAAAAATGTAAACTTAGATAAAAAACAGTCCCTTGAGTAATCTGAAATTATCCATAATACTCAGTACATAGCTTATCCCAACAAAGAAATGGAGTATGCTCCATACTTTGCTCCATGCTCAAGAGTTTTCAGCATGCAACAGTGAATCAACATATTGAGTCACCATTCACAGACAATATTCTCTTCGTTTTTAGGAGCCAAAAATGTAATACTAATGCTAAATTGCTAATATTCTCCCACTCCTCCAAGAACTTGTTTTACTCCCATTACTGACCTACTAATGTATTATTTGATTCCTCAGGATGGGAAACCATTGGCAGGATTGATTCAAGACCATATGGTGTCTGGTACTAGCATGACCACTCGAGGCTGTTTCTTCACTAGAGAACAGTATGTTGAGCTGGTGTATCAAGGGCTGATGGACAAAAAGGGAAAAGTAAAGCTGCTATCTCCAGCTATTGTAAAGCCACGATGCTTATGGACAGGAAAGCAGGTAAGTTAAAAAATATCTTGTTTTTTTTAAATACAAATACAATGCTGCCTACCCAGTCAACAAAACCTAGTATTTATTTCCAAGTACAAAAGAGTTCATTCTTTTGTATGTGTTTTGTATCGGTGTGGTTACATTTCAATCTTGACTCTTGGATATATTTCTTAATTTTATGAAAAAATGTAACAGCAATGACTTAATTTTATGAAAAAATGTAACAGCTATGTTGGTTACTTGAAAAACAAAATTAGGCAACTTGAAAGATTACCCAAATAACTGCAAGTTTTCTGGTGTAATTTAATATTTATGAATCTAATAATATGCAGATAAAAGTCTGGAGAATTTCCATCATTCTTTTTCCCTAACAGTTGTGACTCAAATCAGCCACAAAATTATTCTCTGCTCCCTCATTTCATTTGTTTTTGATTTTTTAAAAATTTTCTTGATTGTGCTTGGAAACCTAAAAGCTAAAACTAATTTTGTTTCTTTGTATGTTTTTTTATTTCATTTGGAATTTTATTTCATTGGACTCTTTTCTTTTCATATTTACTTCTGTTTTTAAAATTAAATCTACCATTTGTCATCTTGAACTAGGTTCCTTTAACTTTTGAATAACTCTCATATTATCTGTTCTTTTATTTTTATTGATATTATCACCCTCTTATTCACATATTCTCCTGCTTTTCCTTCTCTTATTCCCCATCATGTTTGTTTCATTTTTTCCCCTTATTCTTCCAATTGTGGTCTTTTGAATAGATTTCACATTTTCTGTTTTGTAGTTTTAAATGTGCTGTGATGACTTTTCATGTTGAAATAGCACTGTTGCCCTTGTATGATTTATTATTTATGTAGTCTGATAAGTTTTGCTCTGCTGTTTCTTCACAGATGAAACATATGTACATAAATATAGAAGTATATCTTGCATGTTTAAGCTATATTTCTGTCCTGTGTTTTTCTGTAGGTTGTTTCTACTTTGTTATTAAATGTAATTCCAGAAGGTCACTTTCCACTAAATCTGTCTGGGAAAGCTAAGATCAGCGGAAAAGCCTGGACAATAGCATCTGCCTGTAGAATTCATAGATCAGATCTTGACTCTATGTGTGAATCTCAGGTAAGAATCAAATATGAAAAAGATGTAAGCTAGCCAAATGGATTTCATGGCTATTGAAATCTATCCTGAGGATTCTTTGGATCTTGTCTGCTATAACGTGGAACTTTAGCAGAATTTGGAGGAAGGCATCATGCTTTTAATTTGAAGGATCTTTCTTACCAGCCAGCTGGGTGAAAAATCTGTTCCATGATTAAAATATAATTATTTCATTAATCTTTATTTTGGAGCTATTTGTTTAATTATTCATACTTTTTTTAAGTTGGAGCATTTATTTATTTATGCATTTGTTTATTTATTTATTTAGGCAAAATAGGTATACACATTTGTATGAATGAATCTGAACAATTTCAGTCTAGAGGTAGGCAAGATTTAATGTTAATTTTTTTTGCATCTGCCAGGTTCTTATTAGAAATGGAGAATTGCTCTGTGGGGTCTTGGATAAAGCTCAGTATGGGAGCTCTGCCTATGGTTTAGTCCATTGCTGCCATGAGGTTTATGGGGGTGAGACTAGTGGAAAGTTGCTAACAGCTCTGGCTCGAATCTTCACTGCCTACCTACAGTTCTACAGGGGTTTTACAATGGGTGAGTAAAACTAATCCTTCTCATCTCTGAAACTGGGGTAAGCAACATTATGCAAAAGAAAAAGGAGTATTAGGTAAAAATAAAATGAGGCAGAACTTTCTCTGTTGGCTTCCCACAAAGTTAGTGAGGAAGATGGCAGGGAAGGTCACAAATTGCTCTGATAAGTCTCCAACTCAGTCTTTCTTTGCTCATGTATACCACACCCTCCTTCCCACTTCACTCACTTGCACCAGTGCCCTCCTTCCTCAACCTCCTTGCTCTTATACAGGCATGAAACCACCAGTCCCTTCCTTTCCCAGCTCTCTGTGCATGCACCCTGTGCCCCTTTTTCCCATCCTCCCTTCTCTCGCACACATGCACATACCCCATACCTTCTTTTCCTGCCCTCCCTGAGCTTGGGCACATTGCATCGCCCACCAACTTACACCCCAGGGCACCCCACACTCCTTACTTTGACTCCCTCTGTTTGCTACTTTATGATCCATGTGTTTTGAAATTATGATGACAATTGGATTGCCTGGATTGCCATCGCTAAGCAATGTGGTCATATCATGTCACATGTTATGGCCACATTGCTTAGTGAGAGCAATCCCAGGTAGATCAGACTAAGCAACCAATTCCATATACAAATTGTACATAGTTAAAACCACTCATTTAGTGACAATTCAGAATTATAGTGCTGAATAAGTTGTATTACCAGTTCTCTGCACATAGATGATTGTGATCTGGTTTCTTAGCAACTCTAGTGCTTAGGACAGTTACAGCATCTCATGTCATGTGATTGCCATTTGTGATCTATCCTGCCAATTTCCTAAAAGCAAAGTCAATAGGGAAACAAGTGGGGAAGGTCACAAGTTGCTATGGTAAGTTTGTCCCAATTGGCAATAATCACCCCCAGTCCCCTTGTGTTATGCCATACTGGCCATCTTTGCACCCTCTCATACCTGACAATCAGTTTCAGCCCTATCACCATTACACCCTGCCAGCCACTGATGCATCCTTACACACCCGTTCAGGCCTGGCAACCACCCATATTCTCTGGCACTGCACCTGCTATCCACACATCCTCCTATACCTGGTAAAAGATACTTGCCTGCCTGTCGGCCTGTTTGTCAACCAACTGAAACTTGCAACTTTCTGCCGGTTCACCCTCTTGACTATGGTTGTTGGAAGCCAGCAGGAGATTGTGAGAAGGTCCTCACTTAATCCATAATTGTTACTTAACAATGGCAATAGGGTTGCGGTCACTAAGCAATGCGGTCATGTGACATTGTACTTGATCATTGCACCGCAAGTTTGCATATGCTTCCCCTTCCCTCACTTTAACTTTGTAAATGACGGAGGGGCCTACCTAAGACATTTTCTCAAATTAGTTATTGGAATGAGCGTAAGCCCAACTTGTGTGACTGTTGTCTTGGTAACAACATTGCCTCCTGTACATGCACATTCATATCTCAGACCACTCTGTATTTATTTATCCATTCATTTGTTTGTGTGTCTAAGGTGTAATTCTGAACATTTGTGACAAATATGCAACAGAAAGCTACATCCTGATGCCAAACATTGCAGAATTCTCTCTTGAAGAACTCTTCAGTCTTGATAAATTTTAGGAGATTCTAAGTTTATACAAGCCACATGTTATACAACAACTGGGGAAACGACTGATAGATGGGACTGATGGCAATTTTCCACACTGAGGAACTACAAGCCAGTGGCACAACCTTGCTTGGCTTGAAGCTCTAGCAGCTGCTTCCAGCAATTATGTCAATATTTTGCAAGGAGGAAGAATATTTTCCATATAGATAATTCTAATATTTTCCATAGAAGGAAACCTGTCTGTGTAATATAGCAAAAGTATTATAAAGAAAACATATTTTAAAATTGGAAAATAATACAATAATAAGAAACAACAAAACACAGAAAAATGTGTGATTTCTGTTTAAATAATTTGCCAAAACTTATGCAATAAAATATTTTAAAAATATATTAATAAATAAAAATAAATACTAGAACATATTCTCAGATTTCTTTTTATTTATTACTAAGTTTTTATGCTCTGAGAGGCATTATTACATAAATTTGCTTATTATCATAGCATCAATTATTGCAAATATTTATATCCCTCCCAGTGTAATGCAGATTGTATCATGGTGGCTTACTTACAACATTAACAATAATAAAAACAGAATACATTACTTTTCTAAAACCTCAGATGAAAACATTCTTTATCTTTCTATTCTAGGAGTTGAGGATATTTTGGTCAAATATAAGGCAGACCAGAAGAGGTGCAGTGTCATTAAGGAAAGTACCAACTGTGGTATAAAGGTAAGCTCATGCTTTGGAGTATGGTGGATGAATCATCTGTCTTCATCAAGAAAGCGATGTTATATTCTCTAAAAAAAATTTGAACTTTTCAGGCTGTTAGAGCTGCATTTAACCTATCCCAAACCTCTTCTTGTGAGGAACTTCGAAGTAAATGGCAGGATGCCCATCTTCAGAAAGATCAAAGAGATTTTAACATGATTGATTTAAAGTTCAAAGAAGAAGTCAACTGTTGCAGCAATGAGATCAACAAGGTTTGTTTTAGAAATTTGAGAAACCTCATACTTTATTTTTAATATGAATTCAGATCTTGGGAATTTTTTTAATAGAAAGTGTATGTGGAAAATATGTATATTTCAGTCAATCAGAATAGAGCTGGAAGGGACCTTGGAGGTCTTCTAGTCCAGTCCCCTGCTCAAGCAGGAGTATTATTTCAGACAAGTGGCTGTCCAGTCTCTTCTTAAAAAACTCGAGTGATGAACATCTGAAGGCAAGTTGTTCCACTGGTTAATTGTCCTCACTGTTAGGAAGTTTCTCCTTAATTCCAAGTTGCTTCTCTCTTTATCAGTTTCCAACCATTGTTTCATAGCCTGCCCTCTGGTGCTTTGGGGAATAAATTGACTCCTTCCTCTCAAATACTGGAATACTGCTATCATGTCCCTCCAGTCCTTCTTTTTTCTAGACTGGCCATTCCCAAATCCTGCAGCCATTCTTCATATATTTTAGTCTCCAGGCCTTTAATCGTCTTAGTTGTTCTTTGCACTTTTCCAAAGTCTCAATATCTTTTTTGTAATGTGGTGACCAAAACTGGATTCAGTATTCCAGATGTGGCCTTACTAAGACTTTATAAAGCACTACTAATACTTCACGTGATTTTGATTCTGTACCTCTGTTCATACAACCAAGGATTGTATTAGCTTTTATGGCTGCTGCCGCACACTACTGACTCATGTTTAAGTGATTGTCCACTAGGATTCCAAAATCCCTCTCACAGTTACTGTTTTTGAGTCAGGTTTCGCCTAATCTGTACTTGTACCTTTGATTTTTCGTGCCCTGGTGTAAAACCTTGCTTTTCTACACATTAAATATCATTTTGTTGGATAGGGTCCATTGTTCAAGGTTGTCAAGATCTTTTTCGATCCTGAGTTAGTCTTCTGGGTTGTTGGCTATTCCTGCCAGCTTAGTGTCATCTGCAGATTTGATGAGATCCTCTTCTATTCCCCCATCTAAGTCATTTATGAAGATATTGAACAATACTGGGCCTAAGACAGAACCTTGTGGTACCCCACAGCTTACTTCCCTCCATGTAGATGTAGCACCATTAAGGACTACTAACTGAGTATGGTTTCTCAGCCAGTTACAAATCCATCTGTTGGTGATGCTGTCTCTCCCACATTTTTCTAGCTTATCAAAAAGTAGTTGTGGTCTACTTTGTCAAATTTCTGTGAGCTATATATGTTGTAGGGGACTCAAACAGTAACATAATCTGCTCAATTATCTATATATGTGCAAAAAAGCTAGATTTTGGGTTCAAACGCATACACTGATTTAGAGGATTTTAAAGATTAATATATAACTGAAATCAGAAATTTTTCTCTGTGGACAGATGGATAAACAGTTGGAGAAAAGTCATGGAACTTTGTTTTTATATATAATAACCATAGCTAAGTTTTATGGACAAATATGGAAAGATTTGGCAATACCTAGACTGGAGAAATATTTGGTGACAATGATAGAACTTGAGAGGGCCAAGCTAATCTGTTGATTAGAAAAACGACAGTATTTATATTTATCGCTGACTGGAAATCCCTTATAGACTTTTGTGTAAAACAAAAAAAATGGACTTAGATTTGATGATTAGATAAAATAGATTATAGAAAGAAGAGAATCATTATGTAACTTTAGAGAAAAAGGTAAATCTACAATTGTACTTCCATAAAGAAGAATTGAAAGCCACTTCTTTATATATTTTTCTTTTCTATTTTTCTTATATTTTCTCTTTTTTGTAATTTAGTGTTCTTTTTCTTTTTTTCTCTTACCTTTGTTTTAATTTATATTAATCTTTACTATAGTTTTTTAAAACTTTCAATAAAATTAAAATTATATTGTAAAAAATTGAAATATTTCTAGCTCTAGTTCAGATATATGGATAATTATTGCTCTGTGACTATTTGTTTCCGTGACATCTAATTAGAGCATCTCTCTCTGCTCTCCCATAATCTCCGGGTAGATTTGCCATGGCTTAGACTAACTCTCTTCTTTGCTAAAAACTCTAGGTGTGCATGCCTCTTGGACTTCACCGAAGTTTCCCAGACAATAATTTGCAGCTGATGGTACAATCAGGAGCCAAAGGGTCTACTGTGAATACCATGCAGGTATGTATTTATTTATTAGTGGTATAAAGTCATTAAAACAGTATTTATGGTCCAGTTTCTAGTTATCTAATGCTGTTATATTAGAAAATGAATCATTTATTGTGTCTAAAAGAGGTTTATCTGATTAATTATAGCTGTGGAGTTTTTACATTAGTATTTATATCTTGTTATTTCTCTTGCCTTGAAGATTTCTTGCTTGCTGGGCCAGATTGAATTAGAAGGCCGAAGGCCTCCTTTGATGGCATCTGGAAAATCATTGCCATGTTTCCAGCCTTATGACTTTTCTCCCAAATCAGGAGGATTTGTAGCCAGTAGATTTCTTACTGGCATCAAGCCTTCAGTAAGTTAACACATATTGATTCATCTTCTCTGACATTTGTATCTGTTATACAATATGTTTATCAAAAAAGATGCAATATTCAAAGTAATAATTTTAGTTCATGTTTCATTGGCTTTTTAAAAGGCTAGTATGCTATTACCTGTCATAAGGAAAAGTGTATTTTACTCACTGGAGAATCTACGTTTTCTAGGAATTCTTCTTCCATTGTATGGCTGGTAGGGAAGGTTTAGTGGATACTGCAGTTAAAACCAGCCGATCAGGATACCTTCAAAGGTAAAAATGTATTTTAAAGTGCTTTAGATTTTTATATAGATTCTGCCTAATTTAAGCAGCTTTAGGATAAAAAAACAAACAAAAATAAGATATAGGATAGTGTGTAGTTGTATAATTTTAAATGGCTGTTCCTTTATGTGTGGCTGTTCTCATATAGGTGTATCATAAAACATTTAGAAGGGCTGATTGTTCATTATGACATGACTGTACGAGATAGTGATGGCAGTGTGGTTCAGTTTCTGTATGGAGAAGATGGACTGGATATCCCTAAGACACAGTTCTTGCAAACCAAGCAATTTCCTTTCATTGCAGATAATCACAAGGTAAGTTTGGGTATAGTAGGAAAGTGTATTAAGTTGGGCTGTTATGAAAGTAAGAAATAGAAGACTATTTTAGACCTTCTCATAAAAGAATCAGAATTTTTCTTTATGGATTATGAAAAAAGGAGAGGAAGGAAAAATATATTACTTTTTCCAGAAGTTTCATTTCTGCCATAATCCTGTCACAATAGTACTTATAAACTAGTTCTCCTTTCTGGCTCATTAGCTTCACCCTGTGATCCTACATGCTGGATTGTTCCAAGTCATTGGCAGCAAGCTGAAATTGTTTAATGTGACTTGTATTATTGAGATTTGGTTGGACAAGATCAAAACCCAGAAGGTGCCTAACTGGGTTTTAAACACTTCCCCAATCTTAATTTTAAGACTAAGGAGTGAGATGGCAATGATTCTCTGGGAGAATCTGACTGTGACATGACTGGAGGTGGCTGGATCTGAGGCCTTGTTTTGAAGTTCAGCTTCAGAGATAATCAGGAGATGCTTCTGGTATACTGGCCACCCTGTAGACTTCACTGCTAGGGTTATGGTTAATTCTCACTTTTTGGTGCTTGGAGATTTCTTAAATCTGGAGTTAGGGTTGATTTGGAATTTCATGGCTTTTGGGACACTATGTGCATAAACCCAAGTCCATAAAAATCTACTCTTTACTTCAGGATATTTGGAATGTTATCTCAAGGTGGAGATCATAACTATGATTTCCATTTTATGGTCAGATCACTTTCTGGTCACTATAAGAATAATTAGCTCCACTGTGGTGGTGAAAGACTGGAAATGATGGTCTGGTTTTTAGGGACTATTTTTGTATCATCACTGGCTTGAGGGCATTCTTTTACAGTGATGCCATTGCTTTCTGGCTAAACAGTTTTAATTGATACTGGTGGGGAACATACTTTGTAAGATGGAAAATACTCAACCTTCCAAAAATTAAATTTGTGCATTTATTATAGGTGATATGGAAATCTAAGCATTTAGATGAAGTTATGCCAAAAATGAATCCTCAGCAAGCATCTAAACAGTTTAAATTAATCAAGAGATGGCAAGCGAAGCATCAACAGTCTTTGAGAAGGAAAGGAGGCTTTTTGCTGTTTTCGCAAGAAATGTTGGCTTATATAAAAGCTGAGATGTCTACAGGAGGATCACTTGTATATGGCCGAGATCCTGCAGCTCTTAAGGTTATTCCACAATTGATAAATATATATTTCATTATTCATTGAACTATGCTGTAATATTCAAATAAATAATTCACCTATCTCAAATGTTCACTTCCTTTTTGAATTCTGGCATTACAGCTGTTAAATATGTGGTATGAACTGAATGAAAAAACCCGGAGGAAGTATCAAAAGAGGGCAGCAAGATGTCCTGATCCTAGCCTTTCAAACTGGCGGCCAGATATTTATTTTGCATCAGTGTCTGAAACATTTGAAAATGAAGTTAAGAATTTCCTTGGAGAGTGGGATGCTCAGAATAGGCTTAACTATAGCAAATCGGAACTTTCTTCACAGAGGTAGTAATTTCATTTATGTTGATTTATTAACCACAATGCTTCTTGTTTAGAGTCTAGCATATCACACCTATGTTTTATCTCTCTTCTAAAAAACATTGGATTCCTATCACAGAATAGTAGCACAAAACCTCATTGATTTGAGATTTTCAGTTTGTATCAATCCATTTATTATTATAAAAGCTTCTTTATCCGGTAAGAACTTCTTTTAGTCTCTAAAAGATTAAGAGTATAAGCTTTTTTCGAAAACAAGTGAATACTATTTTGTTGGGGTTTTTTCAATCAAAAATTAAGTAACGAATTTCATCTTTGCTTCTTCCTTTCCATACAATTGCTTTTTCAAGGAATAATTGTTGTAATGAAGAGGCTGTGATTGCTGTTAATCACTTTTCTAAGTTGGAAATTAAATTAAAAAGATGCTGCATTTTCTCTTGAGAGAGAAAAATATAAAGATGAAGTGTGTGTTTATCCATTTTTGAAATAAAGCAAACAAATGTGTTAGCTATGTCAGAGGTCCCCAACCTTTTGGGCACCAGGGACCAGTTCCGTGGAAAGAGGTTTTTTTTCCACGGATCGGAGGGGGCGTGGTTTTGTGTGCTGCCTGCATCCTTCGGATGGGGCTTTGCTTGTTTCTGCGGGCTGGTTGCTGGCATGCCGTGGCCTGGTACCAGTCCACAGACTGGGGGTTGGGGACCCCTGAGGTATGTAACTCCGTCATGCAAATCCTTTTGGATGTAAGCCATGCCAATCTCAAAGGGGCTTGTTCTTAGCTCAGGGGTAGATTGAAGTATGAGAAACGAATTAATTAGATGATGCATGATTTGATGTATAAATGATGAAACAAAGCATTAAAGTCTTGTTCTTTGTGAACAGATACAATTTGGACTCTACATTAGAAAGTAAAATTGCAGCACTAGGTTATGAACATATTCCACACAAACAGATGATGATAATATTAATCTAGAGAGTTTTGCAGAATTGTTTCTGGAAATATTATTTAGTCTATTTTTTCATTATGTTATTTTGATTATGCATTATTGCAACTTTATCCCTCTTACAATAAAATGCTTTCTATATATTATTTTTACAGAAAGGCAGAAACTAAATTAATAAATTAAACTACCAAATCCTTTCTTGGTGTCATTAGATTACAGGAGCTGCTCTGTTTAAAATGGCAACAATCACTCTGTGATCCTGGAGAAGCTGTGGGACTTCTTGCTGCTCAGAGTATTGGAGAACCATCCACCCAGATGACCCTGAATACCTTTCACTTTGCTGGAAGAGGTGAAATGAATGTTACCCTTGGTATCCCAAGGTAAGATAGCATCTCACCTTTTTTTAATGGTTTTACTGTTCCAAAATGCCTACATCCCATTCTCTTCCCATGCTTTATTAACAATTTAGTATAACATGAGGAAAGTAAAAGACATGAAACCCAGGAGTCTGTTTATCCTAAACATTCCTTTTTAACAGTTATCCCAAAAATAAGTGAGTTTCTCCATTATTTAATATGACAAAATGCTTTTGCTGTTTAATGATAGACTAGTGCTAGAATGTGCAAAATATAGTTCTCTAAATATTAGTAAATTATAGCTTTTATGAGTTCCAGCCAGTAGGACTAATGGTGAGTAATTGCTGTCCAACAGTACCCAAAATTACATATCTTGTTCAGTCCTGAGATAATCGAAGGATATCTTATTTCAAACTTTCAACAATATTAACAATAACAATTTATTAAATTTTGATAGTGCCCAATACCCAATGTCTCTAGGTACCTCACAACAATAAAAGAAATTACAGTAAAATCAACAAAAGATAAAAGATGGCAAATGTGGCAGACCAAGTTGAATGAAGCAAGGAGGTCTTGCAGTATTTTTTTATTTTATTTATTTATTTAATTTGTTTGCTGCCCATCTCATTGTAATGGTATTAAGCTCCTTTTTTAGCTGGATGGAACTTAACACAAGTTATCCCAAAACACTCAGTACAGTGGAATAAAAATCTTAATTGCATATAACAATCAATTAAATCACTTAAATTGGTTTGATTACATTGTATAGGAACTACATTAAAAAGGTTATTTGATTCAGATTTACTATTACTGCATGTTGCTTTGATTTATTTAGTTAGAAAAGTAGGATTCCGCCTTACTTTCTACTGCTGTTATTATTTTGGTACTTCAGGTTTTGATAGTTCTCTTGCTTAGATAAATGAGCTTCTTCCTTCTGGGGAGAGTGTTTTGGTCCTGTTTACTGATACTGAAGGCAGCAGACAAAGTCAGACTTTGAATGATTGTCTTAGTTATAAGGAAAATAAAGCTGACCAGGTAAGAACCGAGTCACTTATTTTGTTGAGCATTAACTGTATTTGCAACTAAATGTGCAATACTTCTTTGTTAAAGGTTGCGGGAAATTCTGATGGTAGCTAGTGCTAATATCAAAACTCCCATGATGAGCATTCCTGTCCTTAATACCAAGAAAGCTCAAAAAAGGGTGAAAAGGCTCAAGAAAAAGCTTAGCAGAGTGTGCTTAGGTGAGGTAAGTCCTGTATCATCACACCAGCTCTTGAGGCTTTTTAAAAAAAAGTAAATAGGGTTCTTTCATATTACTTTCTGCAGAATGGTTGCAGTTTCCTCAAGATGTGCCAGGCAGCCTTTCTTTTATTGCCTAGGATTTGAACTAATGGATTTTAACTGATTTTCACTTTCCTATTACATGTGCACATTTTTGTAATAACATTCTAGCTTTTTTTTTTTTTTGCTTAATTTCGCAGAGACTGGTTATTTATAAATTCCCAGCATTGGCTCTTGTAGTGACAGTGTGAAGAAAGCATAGTTAGTGGGTATTAAACAAAAATGCTAATTAGAATAATTTCTGTTTGCTACTTAAGTTTTGTTTTTTAACCACTTAAGAGTGCATTTCCATAAATAAAGAATTAATTGAGGGAAATCAGGAAGTGAAATTTACAAACTCCATTTTGCTATGCTGTAAAGCACTTGAATTTGAGGTTCACTACCCAATTGAATCTAAATATTTGGTTCATGGGTAGGAAGATTGCTGGAGAGTGCAAAAGCCTTAGTGCCTTTTTTCATTTTTATCATCTTGAAATTGTAAATTTTCTGTGGAGGATAGATTTGTTTTTTTTTTGTTTTTTTAAAGTAATGGTCCATATTTCTCTTTTGGTATTAACTTTGTGATGTGGACAGATGATTTAGAGCAGGGGTGTCAAACTCGCAACATCATGTGACGTGTCATGACGTATCGCGACTTTTTTTCCATTGCTGGCAATGGGGTGGGTACGGTTTTGGCATGATGTATGTGGCCCGTGGGCCGGTAGTTTAACACCCCTGATTTAGAGAGTGAAAAAGTATGATGTTACAAATTGTTAGCATTCATAGACATTCAAATATTCTTATTGTTTCAGGTGTTACACAAAGTTGATATTGAAGAAACTTTGTGTTTGGAAGGGACATTAAGCAAGCATCGCATCTACACCATCAGGTTTAGTTTTTTGCCTTATAAATGCTATCAAGAAGAAAAATGTGTGAAGCCAAGGGACATCTTACATTTTATGGAGACGAGGTCAGTATCTTCTCTTGAAAAGTTTCCAATTGTTAAACACTGGAAGATACAAACCAGTGAGAAGGAAATTGTGGGGGTCATGAGGGTCCTCACAATACCTGGGAGCCCAGAAGCATTGAAGATAGGAAGTGCAGATTTTGCTGAGCTCTCACTCCTAGAGCACTAGGAAAGGAGTCACATATGGTGCATGGCTGATGAGAGTGAAAGGTGCAATCATGGGTAGGAGCACCAGGAAGAAAATACAGCACTGAGCTCATTACCTTAGGCATGTTCTCTCAATGGTTTCATCATCAATATCATTATTCATTTTGGAAAAGGAGATTTCACACAAATTAATGTATTAGCTTGCAAAGTTGCAGCATCACAATTTTTGGGAAATTCTGCCATAAATAATTTTAATAATAATAGCAAGGTTTTGCCATTCTTTTTACTTGATGCATTCAGGACTGCCTCTGTAGTGAAATTTGTATGGAAGTGCAATGTTCAGGCTTTCCAGTATCTACTCAATTGCCAAGAGAACAAAGAGAACAGAAGTTCAGACCAGAGGAAGAATATTTCTACTCTAACTTTTCTACTTCTTATCACATCCATATTTGGGTACCCCAGAAAACTAAAAGAGGACCTCATATTGCGTCACCAAAATGGTTACCGTCCATTGTGTTGCTGAAAGAAAATTTGAAATTTATCAGTATGTTTATGGACTTGTGGCAATCTTATTTTATTACTTATTTTTTTTATTTAGGACTTGTGGCAATCTTATTTTATTACTTATTTTTTTTATTCACATAAAATGTGAAAATACAAAATAGTAGGGGTCAACAGTAGAAAAAGGGAAAACAAAAAAGGTGTGAAGAAAGGGAGGGGAAGAGACAAAAGGCATTAACTTCCGACTCTCTGTTGCAGTAAAATGAGACATTAAAATCAAATCTCAACTTTTTACATTTCTACAGCACTGGAGATGGATAATCCACGATTGGGTTAAGTTAATCCTCCTGCCCAATCAGATCAAGTCAGCCAAACTTGCCACGCCTGTCCTGGGCCTATCATTCCCCAGTTTTCGACTTGATCTGGCCCAGAGCAGACATGGCAAACTGGCTCACAGGCAGGTAGTTAACATCATGGATTATCCATAGAATTTTAGAAATTTGAAAGAATAGAGGTTTTTACCTTTACAGTCCCCTGAGCAGCGTTGGGCTCAACGCTCCTTTGGAGGACTGTTTTCTGCAGCCCCAAGGAGTTAGCAAACGGAGGCCTCTGTTTGCTTCTCTTCCCCCCCATCTATCCTCATTCCACTAATAGATCAGGGAAGGGGGATTCCCTGGTAGACTTTAACTCCCTCCCTCCTCGTTTCTCCAGACGATCGGAGCTCGCAGCTGCAGCTCCCGAAGCCGATAGGCCTCAGTCAGGCCTCGATCGGCTCGTTTCGGATCCCTGGGCGTCGGAGTTCGCGGCTGCGTCTCCGGCGGCCTATAGGCCTCGGCCAGGCCTCGATCGGCTTGTGTTAGTATTCCTTGGCGTCGGAGCTCGCGGCTGCGGCTCCGGCGGCCTACAGGCCTCCGCAAGGCCTCGATTAGCTTAATTTGATCTTCCTCGGCGTCGGAGCTCGCGGCTGCGGCTCCGGCGGCCTACAGGCCTCAGCAAGCGGCCCCTGGTTGTCGGAGATTGCGGCTGCAGCTCCGACGGCCTAATCGCCTGCCAACACCTCCCCGACGCCGTAGCTCGCGGCTGCGGCTCCGGAGGGCTTGCCGGCCTCAAACTAAGCGGGCGGGAGGGCCCGATCCTTCACTCTCTTGATTCTGGAGCGCGCGGACGCAGCTCCGAGACTGGATCACGGAGGCCGGAAGGCCTCGGCCAGGCCCCTTTTTTCGTGTTCCTGAAGATCCGGGTCCGTTTCTGCCTGAGTTGAGTGAAGGGCCGAGAGGCCGGCGGGGGAGGGGGTAGGCCAGAAGACGTGACTAGGCCGGATTGGCTGCCATTTTGTGACGGCCACCATTTTGTGACCACATGGTCACGAAGCTTCTAAGGCAAGAGGATTGTCCTTGGCCTTGAGGCCTTTAATTTGTTTGGACAATAGGCCCCTAATTAGGCAGGACTCCCTTGGGAGTCGCGGTCGCCAGGGATCGGGGTGAGAAAAGGGGGGTAAAATTCCAAATTACCTCAGGAGCTTCCCTTTATCCTTGGCGTAGGTCCAAGAGTTGATTGGACCACCTGGTGTCTCAAAACCTGGTCACCATTGGCTTGCTGGAGTACAGTGGTATTGCCTCCGCCACTGTACTGTTACCACCTATAGTTTGCTGGCCTGGTAACACAACAAGCCTCACCTGCAGCCTCTGGCCACCTCAGTGGCAACACTGTTATTGCAGGTACACCGGTCTTGGTATTGTACCACTGGTCTGGTGACTGGGGGGGGGGATAGGGCCGCCTAATTAATACCTTGCCCTAGACCTTTTCAGCCAATTGATCCCTTCCCAGGTGCACCTACTCACACACCTGAAGATTTTGTACCAGCATGGAAGAGAATACGGCTTCTGATGCCAGGGCCGCATCTCCTCCTTCATCAGGGCGGAAAAGGCACAGATCTCCTTCCCAGGAGGCTGCTGGTAGGATCGCAGCCAAGGTTAAACCCAAGGCTGCTTCTGGGGGAAAGACCTCCAAATTGGCTGACAAACAGGCCAGCAGGAGACACCAGGCACTAGAGAAGGAGTTCTCTAAGGCTCAAAGGCAGGCTAGAGCTGAGGCGGCTCACCCTGAGTCCACATTCTTCGATTTGCCTCTAGGGCTCTCTTCTTCTCCTCAGGAGGTATGGGCTCCTACAGAACCCCCCACTTCCTATGATCAAACGGAGGTAGCAACGGAGGCGTTGACCTTCAGATCCCCACCTACCCCACGGGCCCCGCAGGGTCCAGTGGCCACTTTTACACCCACGGCCGCGGGACTCAGAGGGGAGGAGATCTCCCTCTCTTCATTGGATGATAGGATTTAGGCCATAGTGAATAGGGCTCTGGAACGGGCCTTCGTGGCCAGACCCCCATCTGTGCCCAGAGCAGAATCTGTGCTTTCTCTCCCTCTCTCGCACCCTGTACACCAGGGCTCTCGCGACCCTTCTCCTGCTCGTTCTTCATTCAGCGGGGTCTCAGTGACCCCAGAGCAGGAACAGGCGCTTGATGCTTCTTGGTCAGGGGAGGAGGAGGAACCGGCACCAGATCCACCACCGTTCGGGGGGCTCTTTAATCCTTCTCTCTTTCTTCCTCTCCTCCGCAAGGCTAGCTCAGTTCCACACGGGGTTCCCAACCAGCCGGCCCCAGCGGTTTCCACAACAGAACCGGAGACGGATCCAGTCTTCATAGAACCGGTGGTCACTCAACACCATGTTCCATGCCCTGCCTTGTTTCTCAACACAATCAAGAAACAATGGGCTTCGCCGGGTACCTTCCCCACCCCAGGCGGTAATGACAAGAAGCTATTCAGCGTGGCCTCAGAATTAGAAGAGGCATTACAGGTTCCCACAGTAGATGAACCCCTGTCTAATTTGTTCTCCCCCTCCACGATTTCTGGAGATATGGCAGAGGCCCTAAAATCTGAGGAGCGTAGGTCGGAGATGGCCTTTAGGAGCAGCCACCTCGGCCTCATTTTTTTCGAGGTCTGCCCTAATCTGGCTCCGTCAGCTTCAGGCCAGGACCCCTCCGGAGGATGTCCGCACGCACCAAGACTTGAGCAAGTTAGTGGCTGCGACGGAATATGCCTCCGATGCATCCTTGCACGCTGCCCGGTTTTCTTCTAGAACCTTGGCGTCTAATGTGACTTCTCGCCGCCTGTTATGGTTAAGACACTGGCAGGCAGATGCCAAGGCCAAGTGGCGCTTGGCGGCTGCCCCATATCAGGGTAGTAAGTTGTTTGGGGACGCCTTATCGCCTTTTCTATCCGAAAACAATGATAAGAAAAAGATCTTGGCACACATTTATTTATTTATTTATTTATTTACATAAACTTATATGCCGCCCTTCTCCCTATAGGACTCAGGGCGGCTTACAGCATATTAAAACACACAAACGCCATCCCCCATAAAACATCACCAAACGATTGGACAGGCGTCCTACCTACAATCGTAGGCAGTCCTTTCGTCCGGTTGCCACCCCTCAGAACACACAGGCAGCCCGGAGCTTCACTCCTAGACAGGACCGCCGGGCAGACAGGCCTGCCCAGCGACCCAGACAGCAATTCCAGTCTAAACGGCCCTTTCGAGGCGGGGGTCGTCCCTTCCGTAAGAAGTGACCCTCAGCCGGATCCTCCCATAGGGGGAAGGTTGTCCCTCTTCCTCACTCAATGGGAGGCTACCACCACAGACGCCTGGGTTCTGGACACCATCAGACACGGCCTCTCCCTGGAATTCATTTCCAGTCCCCCAAGGCGGTTCATTGCTTGCCCACACTCAAGAAAATCTCTANAGAGCCATAGAGCACGTGCCTGCGGCACAACAGGGACTAGGATTCTACTCCATCCTCTTTGTGGTCCCAAAGACATCAGGAGGATGGAGGGCAATCTTAGATCTAAAACGCCTGAACCTTTATTTGGCATACCGAAGGTTCAAAATGCAAACACTTCAGTCTATCCTGGGCAGCATCCGAAAGGGGGACTACCTCACATTGGTGGACCTCACAGAGGCCTACCTCCATATTCCCATTATCCACAATCACCGACAGTTTCTCAGGTTTTATTACATGGGACATCATTACCAATACAGGGCACTCCCATTCGGCCTGTCGTTGGCCCCAAGGGTTTTCTCCAAGGTGCTGGCTGTCCTGGCAGCGCACCTGAGATTGAAACCAATTTGGGTGCAATGTTACCTCGACGACATCTTAATTCAGTCGACCTCATCACAGGGGGCTCGGTTAGACGTCAGTCTGGTAATAAGTGTCCTACAGAATCACGGCTTTTCAGTCAATTTCAAGAAGAGCCAAACAGTTCCGTCAACCAGATTGCTTCACCTGGGGGCGATCATCGACACAGTAGAGTGCCGAGTTTACCTGTCCCAGGAACGCAGAGACAGTATACGGAGCCTAGTTCTCAATGCCTGCAGGACAAAGACCTTGTCTCCGGTCGGTCTTTCCCAGCTCCTGGGGAAGATGATTTCGTGCATCTCGATCGTTCCCTGGGCCAGGTTACACTCGCGGGACCTCCAATGGCTTCTGCTACCTTACCAGAAGCAGGGCACAAGCACTTCCACCCGAGAGGTAAGGATCCCTCCACACGTCCTACGTTCACTCAAATGGTGGGTCTCCCCAGCTATGGCCAGAGGGTCCCTCTTCAAGGAGCCGAGTCAGCTCACCATTACAACCGACGCAAGTCTGTTTGGTTGGGGGGCCCACTATCGGTCTCAATGGGCACAGGGTCGGTGGTCTCGGTCGGACCTCAAAAACAATATCAACTGGCTGGAGCTAAGGGCCATACATCTTGCCATTCGTCACTTCCGCCACGACATTGCGAAACAACACGTGTTGGTCCTTACGGACAATGTGGCGGCGAAGGCCCACGTGAATCGGCAGGGGGGGACTCGGTCCCGAAAGCTCCTGACCGAAGCCCAGCTGCTCTGTTCTTGGGCGGAGACCACTCTCGCCTCGCTCAGAGCAGACCACATATCAGGGGAGGCGAACACGAGAGCAGACTTCCTGAGCAGGTCCACATTGGACCACTCAGAGTGGCGCTTACACCCGAGACTATTCAGGGAGATCACTCACAGATTCGGGAGGCCCATCATAGATCTCTTCGCCTCCAAGACAAACACACAGCTCCCACGGTTCTTCTCTCGCTTTCCAACACCGGGAGCGGAGGGAATAGACGCCCTTCGGACGTCATGGCCGGACGGCCTACTCTATGCCTTTCCTCCCCTCCCTCTCCTCCCGGCGGTCATACGCAAGCTTCTCCAGGAGAAGGCAGAGGTGCTTCTAGTAGCCCCCTTCTGGCCGAGGAGGCCTTGGTTCGCCGACCTAGTCGGCCTTTCTCAGTCACGCCCTTGGAAGATTCCCCCAGACAGGATAGCCCTGACACAGGGGGGCCTGATGCACCCGGACCCTCAATGGCTCCAGTTAGCCGTCTGGCACTTGAACGCCAGATACTAACGCAGGGGTCCTGGTCCTCAGGGGTCATTGAGGTGATCCAGGCAGCACGTAGGCCGGCTACTAACCGCATCTATGATGCCACATGGCGGAACTTTTGCCAATGGTGTTCCTCACGACAACTTCCCTCATCTGAACTCACCGTCCCACATATCTTGGAGTTTTTGTTAGAAGGGCTGAACAAGGGATTGGCACCCAATACCTTGCGCAGGCAGGTTGCGGCCCTCTCTACCGTACTTTCTTGCGATGACACCAACTCTTTGGGTCAACACCCTCTGATCCG
The DNA here is from genome assembly GCF_001527695.2 of Protobothrops mucrosquamatus. Lineage (NCBI taxonomy): Eukaryota > Metazoa > Chordata > Lepidosauria > Squamata > Viperidae > Protobothrops > Protobothrops mucrosquamatus. The sequence goes on from NW_015386333.1 coordinate 2,770,844, forward strand.
TTCCTTCCTCAAGGGTGCCACTAATATCAAACTCCCCGTGGTCCACAGGTACCCCTCGTGGGAATTACCGAGGGTTCTTCAAGCTCTTACACGGGCCCCTTTCGAGCCCCTTAGCTCGTGCAACATGAGATCTTTGACCATCAAGGTCGCCTTCTTGGTGGCTATTACTTCTGCCCGGCGGATCTCTGAGATGGCGGCTCTCTCGGTCAGGGAAGACCTGTGTGTCTTCCACCGGGATCGGGTTGTCCTTCGCTTAGACCCCACCTTTGTTCCCAAAGTGAACTCCCTTTTTCATAGGGCCCAGGAGATCGTGCTTCCCGATTTCTGCCCGAATCCATCGCATTCTCTGGAACGGCAATGGCATTCCCTGGATGTTCGCCGGGCCCTTCGTTATTATATCAAGAGAACGGCCACCTTTCGTAACTCCGAGGCTCTGTTCATTTCCTTCCACCCGTCCTCCAGAGGCCGGAAGGTCTCGGCTTCTACGATTGGCCGTTGGATAAGAGCTTGCATTGCGGGAGCATATCAGGCCAACTCCTGGCCTGTACCACGTAGGGTCACAGTCCATTCTGCGCGTAGAGCGGCCACCTCGGCGGCGTGGGCCACGCAGGCCTCCATCGAGGAGGTATGTAGGGCGGCTACGTGGTCTTCCCCGTCTCCATTTATCCGTCATTATAAATTGGACAGGTACGCCTCGGCAGAGGCTTCCTTTGGCAGAAGGGTTCTTCAACAAGTGGTGCCTCACGACACAATTCCAAACTTGCCCGTTTCCCTCCCGTAAGGACAGTGGGCTTTGGTATGTCCCAATCGTGGATTATCCATCTCCAGTGCTGTAGAAGGGGCGTTGTCTTACCTGAACGCCGTTTCTCAGCACGGAGATGGATAATCCACCCCCACCCAGGTAGGTCCTTAGGCCTAGGGGTTAGTCTGTGAGCCATTACGTCTTGCTGTCAGCCAGTGCTGCGTCCTCGTCAAAAACTGGGGAATGATAGGCCCAGGACAGGCGTGGCAAGTTTGGCTGACTTGATCTGATTGAGCAGGAGGATTAAGTTAACCCAATCGTGGATTATCCATCTCCGTGCTGAGAAACGGCGTTCAGGTAAGACAACGCCCCTTCTATAGTAGTATGCACTAGCCATTTCTGTATCGGCAAATCAGTCTAATTGGTAAAACCCAAAATCATGATATCCTATTTTTCCACCTCAAGCACAAAGTCTAGAAGTGGTTTCCAAGTAGAAACAAAAGTACTTATGTTCTTTTCTTTTATCAGCACAGTCAATTTGGCCATCTCTGCTAATTCCATCAGATTTTGTAACCATTGGTCCATGGTAGGAATCAAGGCATCCTTCCACTTTTGTGCACAGAGCAATCTTGCTGCCATCACCATATATAAAATCAGAGTTCCAATTTTTTTCCCAGTTCTCTTTCCATTAGGCCCAGAAGGAAAGTTTAATCTTTATGTTCACTTTAAAATTAAATATTTAATATTAAATATTAAGATAATATATGAATCCTATTTAAGTGGCAATCTTATGATCTGTTTTGTTTCTGTCGTTTCACTCAGAGAATGAATACTGTCATTCCCTGAGAAAATGAATAGTTAGGCTGCACTCCACTCATCCATTTATTTAGTATTGGGGGTTAGCTACTGATTTACACTTTAAGTACAGTTTTGCTCTTTACAGTGAGGGAAAAAAATATTTGATCCCCTGCTGATTTTGTACATTTGCCCACTGACAAAGAAATGATCAGTCTATAATTTTAATGGTAGGTTTATTTTAATAGCGAGAGACAGAATAACAACAAAAAAATCCAGAAAAACACATTTCAAAAGAATTATAAATTGATTTGCATTTTAATGAGTGAAATAAGTATTTGATTCCCTATCAGTCAACAAGATTTCTGGCTCCCAGGTGTCTTTTGCACAGGTAATGAGTGGAGATTAGGAGCACTCTCTTAAAGAGAGTGCTCCTAATCTCAGCTTGTTACCTGTATAAAAGACACCTGTCCACAGAAACAATCAATCAGTCAGATTCCAAGCTCTCTACCATGGCCAAGACCAAAGAGCTATCCAAGGATGTCAGGGACAAGATTATAGACCTATACAATGCTAGAATGGGCTACAAGACTATTGCCAAGCAGCTTGGTAAGAAGGTGACAACAGTTGGTGCAACTATTTGCAAATGGAAGAAACACAAAATAACTGTCAATCTCACTTGATCTGGGGCTATATGCAAGATCTCACCTCGTGGAGTTTCAATGATCATGAGAACGGTGAGGAATCAGCCCAGAACTATAAGGGAGGATCTTGACAATGATCTCATAGTCACCAAGAAAACAATTGGTAACACACTACGCCGTGAAGGACTGAAATCCTGTAGCACCCACAAGGTCCCCCTGCTCAAGAAAGCACATGTATAGGCCCGTCTGAAGTTTGCCAATGAACATCTGAATGATTCAGAGGAGAACTGGGTGAAAGTGTTGTGGTCAGATGAGACCAAAATCGAGCGCTTTGGCATCAACTCAGCTCACTGTGTTAGGAGGAGGAGGAATGCTGCCTGTGACCCCAAGAACACCATCCCCACCGTCAAACATGGAGGTGGAAACATTATGCTTTGGAGATGTTTTTCTGCTAAGGGGACAGGACAACTTCACCACATCAAAGGGACGATGGACGGGGCCATGTATCATTAAATCTTGTGTGAGAACCTCCTTCCCTCAGCCAGGGCATTGAAAACCTCGAAACCTTCATTACTTGGAGAGGATCTGCAAAGAGAAATGGGACAAAATCCCTCTTGAGATGTGTGCAAACCTGGTGGCCAACTACAAGAAACGTCTGACCTCTGTGATTGCCAACAAGAGTTTTGCCACCAAGTACTAAGTCATGTTTTGCAAAGGGGTCAAATACTTATTTCACTCATTAAAATGCAAATAAATTTATAACATTTTTGAAATGTGTTTTTCTGGATTTTTTGTTGTTATTCTGTCTCTCACTGTTAAAATAAACCTACCATTACAATTATGGATTGATCATTTCTTTGTCAGTGGGCAAATATACAAAATCAACAGGGGATCAAATACTTTTTTCCCTCACTGTAAAACACTGACTTTTTAAAAGTAAGGTTCTACATTTAGGCAAGAAAAACCAAATGTACAGGTATAGTATTGGTGGTACCTTGCTCAATAGTAGCAACTGTGAGAGAGATCCTGGAGTCTTAGTGGACAATCACTTAAATATGAGTCAGCAGTGTGCTGCAGCTGCCAAAAAAGCCAACACAGGACTAGGCTGCATTAACAGAGGGATAGAATCAAGATCACGTGAAGTGTTAATACCACTTTACAATGCCTTGGTAAGGCCACACTTGGAATACTTCGTCCTGTTTTGGTCACCATGATGTAAAAAAGATGTTGAGACTCTAGAAAGAGTACAGAGAAGAATAACAAAGATGATCAGGACTGGAGGCTAAAACATATAAGGAACGGCTGCTGGAATTGGGTATGTCTAGTTTAATGGAGAGAAGGACGAGGCGGGACATGATAGCAGTGTTCCAATATCTCAGGGGCTGCCACAAAGAAGAGGAAATCAAGCTATTCTCCAAAGCACCTGAAGGCAGGACAAGAAGCAATGGATGGAAACTAATCAAGGAGAGAAGCAACCTAGAACTAAGGAGAAACTCCCTGAAGTTAGAACAATTAACCAGTGGAACAACCTGACTCCAGAAGTTGTGAATGCTCCAACACTAGAAGTTTTTAAGAAGAGACTGAACAGCCATTTGTCTGAAATGGTATAGGGTTTCCTGCCTGAGCAGGGGTTTGGACTAGATGACCTCCAAGATCCCTTCCAACTACATCATCATCATCATCATTATTATTATTATTATCATTATCATCATTATCATTATCATTATATCATTATTACTGAGATAATTTTTCTTCAGTATTACTGAAATATTTTTCTCTTAGGGTACAAAGTCAAATTTAGACTTCGGAATCAAAAATATCTAATTTTGTTTAAAAAATATTGTTATGAATAATGTTGTTACAAAATGATTTGAAATTTTCCTTTATATTTATCATCTGAATTGATAGATCTAGGAAAGTATATTGTAGCATTGACTAGTCTGGAATCCAGAAGCTGTATTCTGTTTCTCTTATCCATCCCACCCAGATTTTTTAAAATGTTGCTGGAAACAATTAAAAGGAAGAGTTTAAAATTGGCATCTTATAACACTGTCAGCACTCGAAAAGCAATTCAGAAAGATTTAGAAGATGAGGAAGAAATTGGTGCTTCACAGGAAGACCAGGTAAAGATGTAGACCCCTTAGCTCACGTGTGTCAATCTCGCCATGTCACGTGATGTGTTGCGACGTATCGTGACTCTTTTTGCATTGCCACGGCATGGCTTCGGTATGATGAAACCGGCCCGCGGGCATACATGCATTCTTCAAGAGTACTTTCTCTGGTTTCTCTTCAAATCATATACATACATATGTTTTTTTAAAAGATCAGGCTCATTTTTCAGTTGCCTTTTTTGGAAAATGTTTCATGTCCTGCTACACAATTACATTACATACTATATTTACATATTAAGCATATAAATTGATATATGTAGTCCATATTTCTAGTCCTCTATGACAACATTCTTATTCAAATACAGGAAGGGAAGGAAGTTTTTAGACCATTGTATAGAAAATGTGTCTTTTCTAGAAAAACATTATCTAGAAAGAACAATAAACATGCCTTAAAGTCTAAAACATTGCTAAAAAAAATTAGCAGGAGTGTATATGACATTTGCTACATATAGTAAATATATGGAATACAGGATATTAAAAACAGGTCATATTTAGAGATTCTTCCTTTTGAAAAAATATTTTTTTCTGAGCAAAATTTATTTGTGAAAGAATCTTTGTCTAAGTACCCTTTATAGATCATGACACTCCATGTCATTATTTATTTTACAAAAAGAAAGCCAAAAATGGAAAATCTTAGTTTTTCACACGTGACTTCTCCATTTTGGCTTTCTTTTTGTAAAATAAATGATGACATGGTGTAATATGTCATGTGTTCTTGTTCATCTGAAATTGTATATACCTAGTTTTAAGAATTGCTAAGAACCAGATAATTTTTACTATGTCCTGATATGTAAATCCATAGAACTCAGAGGATGTACTTTCTTTTTCACACGACTGTAAATGATAAACAAATTCATCAGGAAAAAGGGAATACATGATAATAAGGCAACAATTTCTTACAACACATTTCCAAATATAGATGAATATACTTAACTTTATTAAACTAATCACATATTAACTGAGTGTACATATAATGTAAAATACGAAAATTATTCACTGGTAACTCGTGTCTGGAGATTTATTAGGCAGGAGTTTCTTCTGTCTCCTGATTTTTCAATTTTATAAAATGTGGAGAAGTATAGAGATGTATAATTGTGTTGCACTTTCAGGCAAAAGATTCCTTCTCTGAAATTGGGTAAACCAGAAAATTTTCTAGTGGCTAAATTCTCCTTCCTAGGCTTTTAACTTAAATGATTAAAGCATTAGTTTTTACCAATTACACTCTTGTACAAAAAGGAAAATTTTGGATAGTTTCCCCCTCCCTTTCAGGAAATAAAAAGATAAATTCTACCTATTCAGTCCTCTCAATTAATCTGCTGATTTAGAGGGACAGAATTTATTGTACTAGAAAATAGAGATTATCCCATGTATTATATATTCTCACATAGTTATATTAATTTTGTATAAACAGCTAATTAAATTATCAAATAATTCAAACCAGAGTTGGGGTCCTATTGCCTATCACGTTTCTGTAGCAACTAGGATAGGATGAGGAGAAATTTCATGCCTGCTGAGGATGTTGGAGTCTTAGGAGAAACTTCCATAATTAAAGATGATCTGTGACATTTCATTTAACTAGGGTTACTTTGAAATCTGTTAGAAAAGAAAATATATTATGTAGTAAAAGGATTCCTACTTCTACCGACATAGAATGATAATGAAGCTGAAACTGAAGAAGACAGATTTCCTCATAGTGGAATGACTGAAGGTGATGCTGATGCTACAGATACAAAAAGAAAGGAAAATCAAGAAGAAGAGGTAATGATACATTTCCTTTGTTTTAATAAGATGCCATTAGAAAATCTGTCCATCACAAAAACTTGGAATTAAAGTATATTGAATTTGAGTCAAACAATATCAAACAATCAACACTTGATTTTAGTAGATAACTAGTAACATGTAATGATAAAGGTATTTGACTAGGATTGGTAAGTTCCATGTTCAAATCTACCCTAAACCATGAAAACTTGCTCTGAGCCCAACCTATTTCATAGGGTTTTTGTAGAAAAGTTAAGAGGTCGTGCTTTTAAATTGTGCATATGCTCCTGGGGAAAATATGGGATATAAATTTAATTAAGTAAAAGAGTAGACAGGCTGTTCAAATTTTAAAAAGTCAGAAGCTATCTCCATACTGAAAAGAATGTTAATCTTGTATATTTGAACAAACCTTATTCATAAGGAACTTGTGGATGTAGGAAGTTATAGAAAGTAAACTATATTTGATAGTCTTCTCTGTGCATGTCATTGTCATTATTTTTTTAGACTGATGTGTACAAAGTAATACTTGGAATTGAGATCTAAATATTGTAAACCAGATGGAGATTTATGATAGATTTAATAAGTTACTGAAAGCTAAGCCCAATATCTGTCTCTATTAATGCAAAGGTTTAGGCACTGTTGATGAAATTTAACTGAAGTTGATGCAACCTCTGCATGGTACAGAGTTGGTATACATAGTACATATTTATTTCTGCAAATTTGGATGAAAACAATGTATGTGCACCTGTTTACAGATTCAAAATGAGAAATTGAATACACCAGATGCAGCAGTTTGAACAATCTTTCAGTAGATTCAGTGCTATTTTTTAAAAATATATACAATTATTGATAAATTTCAAACGTTATTAGCTTTTTAGGTCTAGTTTACTGGTAGCTAGGTAAAAACTAATATTCTGATTGTCTTCATAGATTATTGTTATTTTGTCTATTTTCAATAAGTTTCTCTAAAGCAGCTATCTGCATATTTGAAAAGGAAGGTAATTCACTTTAGAAATCAAAGGAACGTTATTAAGAAATCTTGAAATATTTACAGCTAGACGTTTACATAAAACTATAGAAGTTAAGGCAAGATCTAGAAATCTTTGTTAGAACAACCTGAAAATTGATCGGATCTGCATATTAAAACTCAAATATTACTGCAAATATTTGGCTGGATAAGTTTAGATGACATTGGCATTGTTGTCCATGGTATAACAGAATAACAGCTGGAAGGGATCTTGGAGATCTTCTAGTCCAGCTTTTCAACCGGTGGTATGTGTACCACTTATGGTACACTAACAAGTGGCAGGTGGTACACAGCCCTGCCTAGCCAAGTGTAGTGGGGGAGGGAAAGAGCCAGTGCAGGCAAGGACTTACTGTGAGAGAGTCCTCTGGAGCTGCAGAGTGGCTGGGGCGAGGCAAAGGCCCCAGGCTCACTTCTGGCTCACCCTCCCCCATGAGAAAGGAGAAGGAGGGGGCAGAGACACGAGAGGCTATAAAAGGAAGCAGTTTGGGCGGGAGAGAGAGAGAGAGAAAAAGAAGCAGCCTTGGGAGGAGGTGGAGTCAGCTCTAGCTGCACTGAAGGAGGAGGGGGGGAGGAGATCAAGCAGGCTGGCCATGAGCCGATCTACAACTTCTGTGGCAGCCAGCTGTGCTGGCAGCAACAAACAGGCAAGAAATGCAGCAGGGTAGGGGTTGCCCTCCACGAGGAATGAAGAAAGGTAGCATCAGCTGGAAATGAGACACAGGGAGGGAGGTGGAGAGTGGAAGGATTCTTATGTGCTTTTGTGTCTTTGAAGTTCTGGGATTTGTGCAATGAAGGCTTTGTGTTCTTGAGTGTTTGGCAATTTCTATTTGGCTGATGGCTGATGTCTCATGTTAGCTTCTATTGCTCTGTTATTGTTAGCTGTAAGTTTTGCTGCAAGGGATTTTGAAGTATTTTTCTCCTGAATGGATTTTGCCTGTAGCATTCCTTTACTTAAGAATGGAGCCATTTGGGGAGGCTGGCTTAGCCGGCAGCCAGTACTTACTACATTTTTTCTTCTTCCTTAAGTGCCAGTTGCCGGCTCCTTAACTTTCTTTTCTAGCCAGTAGCTAATTCTTAAAGGGGAATATGCCTTTTTAAGCCAGTTCACTCAGCAGCTTGTCTTTTCTGTCTCTAGAGGCTTTTCCTTGTTTGAATATATGGAAGAAGGAAAATATGGGTGGTGGTGGTGTTCAAATTCTTCCTTCAGAAGGAGATGGGAATGAGAAAGAGGGAGGCAGGGAAGGAGGGAGGGAGGGAAGTCCCGCCGTAGTACTTGGCCACTAACAGCCCTGCCATTGACTTTGCTTGTCAAAAGGTTGCAAAAGGGGATCACATGACCCTGGAACACTATGACCATCATAAATATGAATCAGTTGCCAAGCAGCCAAATATAAATCACATGACCCTGGGCATGCTGCAATGGTCATAAGTGTGAAAAATGGTCATAAGTCATTTCAGTGCAATTGCAATTTTGAACAGTTTTTTTTGTTTTTTTGGTCATCAAGTTTTTGACACCTTGCTAGGTGGTACTCGAATATTACCATATCCTAAAAGTGGTACAGTTGGTGAAAAGGTTGAAAAGCCCTGTTCTAGTCCAACCCTCTACTCAAGCAGGAGACCCTATACCATTCCAGACAAATGACTGTCCAGTCTCTTCTTAAAACGTCCAGTGATGGAGCACCCACAATTTCTGGAGGCAAGCTGTTCCACTTATTAATTATTCTCACTGACAGGAAATTTCTTCCTAATTATAGATTGGATCTCTCTTTGTTAAGCTTCCACCCGTTACTTCTTGTCTTGCCCTCAGATGTTTTGGAGAATAGATTGACCCACTTCCTCCTCAAATATTGGAAGACTACTATCATAAAAAGAAGGATTAGGGGTGCCCTAGTCTTTCTCTTTATTAGATTGGACATAACCCAATTCCTGCAACTGTTCAGTATTTGGTTTAGCTTCCAGCCCCCTAATAATTTTTGTTGCTCTTCTCTGCACTTTTCTAGAATCTTAACATTATTTTTGTATCACATTACCAGAACTGGACGCAGTGTTCCAAGTATCATCTTACCACTGAGGAATCCAGCAGTACTAACATTCCACATGATCTTGATACTCATACATTAGAATACAATAGCAATCTGTACATAGAAAGACTCAACTAAACACCAGGATATTCCAGAAACAAATGCTCCATTGACAGTAAATAAATGGAAACACTTATAGAAAAGACAAATAAAACTTTTCAAATGGTCTCCATAGTTCCCTGAGCAGAATATTCAATTTATGGAAAAATCATACAATTTCTGATGTATATGAGGAAACCTTAAACTATTTCTGAACTAGAAAATTTTTGCAAGGGAAGGTGGAAAAACAACTCAAAAGCAAACCAAAGAAAGACTCTGTAGGCAGCTATAGGAAATATTTAGAACTGTCATTTCTACCAAAGAAAGTGCTACAAATTGTTGACTAAAAGAGTATCCAAGCTTCTGCAAATGTTATTTGAAGGCATCAACTCCTAAAAATGATCTATAATTATATTAATAATATTGTTGTGACAAAGCATAATCATCTATCCATAAACGGTATATCTATAAATGGCAACCAAATTAGTAATAAGCTGCTTTTAATAGCCATGGGAAAAAATGGGTTTCAGTTATTGGAGAGTTTGACAATGTGGCATATTTGGGCAGTGCAAAGTTTGCTCACTTTCAGTCTCATTAAGTGGTTTCTAGTTCAATCCTATTTCCTGTACAGTAATATAATGATATTCCCTGGTAAGGTTACTTGAGCATAATTTTCTCTCTCATATTGTTTAAATATATTTCTTATTTTAAGCAAAAGATTAATGAAAGCAAAATACTTGAATTTTTTCTTTACATATATATTTTTTAAAAATCCTGTGTGTGTGTGTGTGTGTGTGTGTGTAAAATTTGTGACATTACCCTTATTTTTTTACAGTCTTATTCAGTGGTGGGATTCAAATAATTTAACAATGGTCCTAATGACCGTTTTAAGTATAAAAAAACAATATACCGAAAGGTAGTTTATTATTTCATGCATTTAATACTTAAATAAGAACAATAAAAGAGGTACACAAAACTAGATTATGTTATTAAAAAAGTTTTAAATATTAATGAAAAAATATTAAATAATACCTGACAAAAAACAATAAAGCTGTTATTTAAGATATTTCCATATTGCTTCCTGATTGGCATCCTTACTTGCAATTTTCTTCACTTTTATCCGAGCATCATCAGCTGTGTCATTTATCTTTAGCCATCTTTTCACTGTAGGAGTAGGATCCCTGTTGCGGCAGGAGGCTGCGAGGCTCGTCAGAAACATCTCGCCGATGCCGGTGCTTGCAGCAGAAGGCCGCTCAACGCATCATGCCGATCTCACCATTGTGGCAGGTTGCGCAGCTCATCGTGCTGCTGCCACTGCTTGCATCAGGACGCCATGCGGTGCATTGTGCCAATTGTGCTGGTGCCGCTGCTTGTGGCAGGAGGCCAAATGATACATCACACTGCTCGCGCTGGTGCCACCACTCACAGCAGGAGGCCGTGCAGTGCATCATGCCCATTGCACCACTGCTGTTGCTTGCCTTGCGGCCTCCTGTAGCAAGCAGTGGCACCGGAGTGATCAGTGTGAAGAGCCACATGATGTCTCGCTGTGAGCAGTGGCAGCGATTGATCAGCATGAAGAGCCACGTAACGTCCTGCCCAAGCAGTAGTAGCAGCACTATCAGCGCAAAGAGCATCGCAGCATCCTGCCGTGAGCAGCGGCAGAAAAACTCAGATTTATCATAACTGGTTCACCGAACTCAATAAAAAATTAGGTATTTGTTCTGCCAAACTGGTATGAACCAGCTGAATCTCACCACTGGGACTCTTATTGCATTTTGGAGGTGGAGGGAAGGATTAAGTAAAAATAGTCAGAGGGTTTTGAATGGTTTTAAAAGCATCAATGATATTGTTTGCTTTTCCTATTTAATGAAACTGAATATGATTCAAATATGTTTCTTTGCAGGTTGATTATGAGAGTGAGGAAGATCATGAAATGGGTGATGATGACGATATTCCAGATCGGGAAATGACTGCACCAGATGAACAAAATCCTGAGGCACTGGAAACTCAGGATAAGCTTTATTCTTCTTCTTCTAGTCAAACAGCTCGAAGCAAGAGAAAGGGATGGAATGAAATGGCACAGCATAGAATTAATGCTGTACTGGAAAGCCATGATGCTATAGAAAAATATGCATATGACATTGATAATGAACTGTGGTGTGAGGTAAAGTTATTGAAACAGCGAAGAAGAGTTTTGAGTTACAGAATTACTTTAATATTTTTGACAATGCATGTAATTGTTTTTTTTTCTTTAGTAGATATTTATTCAATTGCATTGTGTATACATCAGCTATAAAATCAGGCACCCATTAAATTTGGTCTGCTGACTTTCCAGACTGGGCTGTTTATAGAATTTAGCAATTTGATCCAAAGGAGAAAACTCCAGATGATTTGCGAGCTAAAGGAATTGCCCATTGTTTATTTATTTATTTATGCTTGGATTTTTCAAATCAGTTTAAGAACAAGGTTTTATGATGGTTTAGATGTTTGAACACCTTTTTCACGATGGATGGAACGTTTTTCAGAATCAGAAGTATTGTCTTGTAGGTTTCACTAAAGCTTTCTCTGACGAAGGAGTACTTTGATCTTGCATCACTTGTGACATCTCTGGCAAATAGCACTGTCATCCGGGAGACAATGGGAATAACACGATGTCTCTTAAATGAAACCAGCAACAAGAATGGAGAAGTGGTGCTCACTTTGCAAACAGAAGGGATAAATCTTCCTGAGCTTTTCTACTATTCTGATGTATGTAATGAAAAAGCTTTCTGTATTTTCCATAGGGTCACAGAGAGTAAAAAAAATAGCAGAGAAACCCACCGTGAATGACAGTTATTGCTATTCTAAATCACAATCATGTAGTGTTTTTTCCACATATTTAAAATACTTTGGCAAAGTTGAAAGATAATTGGCATATGTCCATAATTTTTGTTATACTGATATTGATAGCATTTTATTGATTTCACAGAAAAAGAACTGAAGAACATTTTCAGTGAAATCAATTAAAATTGCTATTAATATAATAGAAATTTTGGATGAATGCCAAAAACTTTTGGATAAATGCCAAAATCTTAAATTTTGACAAAAGTTTTTGCTTTTGGCTTTAAAGAGAATATTGGTTTACAAAAGAAAGACCAATATGCATTAAACACATTTTCTGTTTTTTTCTATTCAAATTGTTACAATTACTTTCCATTTATTTTTGCTGTGTATAATTAAAGATTAATTCAAGAAAAGGGTGAATTGAAGCAAATAATTTGCACAGCTTTCTGAGAATAGACTATACAATTGAGGGATGTTATGAAGCCTTCACTTCATTTTTACTTCTTCAACTGAGTAATTGAATAAGGTTGTAATAGAGAAATACGTGTGTACAGTTAGGAGAACAAGAGAACAAGAAAAAAACGAGTGTGAATTTTAGGATTCTTTTCTAGAACTTTGCAGGCTTCGTTACAGAAAAGTTTTGTTTGGTTGCATATTGTGCTTCTTCAGCTATAATTTTTCTTTGCTAATGTTCAATTCTGTTTTTCCCTAGCTATTCATATTATTTGAGGTAGATAATCTACAATTTGTTTCACTATGACTTCCCACACTTGCCATCTTTGTCTCTTTTAGATTTTTGATATGAATAAACTTTATTGCAATGATATTCATGCAATGGCCAACACCTATGGGATTGAAGCTGCTTTGAAAATTCTTGAGAGAGAGATTAAAGATGTGTTTGCTGCATATGGTACACATTTTATATAATATCAGCTGAATCTGATAGCATATATAAAGCATTGTCTGTTATTTCAGGCTTGAAAGCAATTCATTCTGCTAGACTAGCAATTATTAAATATTTCTCTTATTTTGGTATTATATCACTATCAAAAGATTTGAAGATTGCCACATTTTGATGCCCATTCAAAAAACATTTTGTAGTAACTTCACAGACCATAAATTGGGAACCACTGGCCTATATTAAGCTTCTCATTCAGAGAATGTTTTTACAGCACAGATGATGGAGTTACAATCCATATTTCTTTCACTAATGTTCAGTATAATGGCATATTGAATTCCATCTATTATCAGAACAGTATCTTCTGTTGATCAAAAGATAGTACATTAGCAGATCTAGAAATCTCTCAATTGTCCATGCTCTCCACCCCTTATATTTAGGATGTTGCACAGAACAGTTGACCTAAGTAAAGCTTATCAGTGTAGCCTTCCTTCACTTGTTTTAAAGAACAGATAAACCCATTAAATCCTTTCAGATTATGTTATTGAGTCAGCAGTATAAACCTTACAATGTTGGTATTTAATAAACTACTTAATAAATAGTTTCAAGCTAGGTATGGAAGATGGGTTTATTGGAGTACCTTGTACATTTCTTTATAAAGCTCTTTTAGGAGACATTGATACTTCTATTGACAGGAATTGTGGTTGATCCTCGACATCTCTCCTTGGTGTCAGACTACATGTGCTTTGAAGGTGTTTACAAACCTTTGAATCGGTATGGAATGCAGTCCAATTCATCCCCCTTGCAACAAATGACTTTTGAGACAAGCTACAAGTTTTTGAAAGAAGCAACTATGTTGGGTAAATACCTCCCAATTATTATGAAAATAGTAGCTTATATAGTAGGATAAATATTTTAATTATTAGTATCCAAAATATACTGATGAAAAATTATTTTTCTATACTCATATATTGCTTTTTTTGGTCTCATATTAAAAACATCCAGTTCTAGGCAGCTACAATTGAATAAATTAATAATGTATGCACATTGTTCTTAAAAGGAAATAGTGATGGAAGTTTCACATATAGGTAGTTCCTGATTAACGATCATTTGTTCAGTGACTGTTCAAAGTTACTGTGGCACTGAATGAGACTTTCAACTGGTCTTCACAGTTGTGTCTGTCTCAGCATCCCTGCGGTCACGTGTTTGGATTTGGCCCTTTGACAACTGGGTCATCATTACAGCATCTTGTGTTGATCTGATCACCATTTGCAACTTTCTCTTGTCTAGATTTTAAGTTCCCTTCAGAGTTTAGAATATCTTTATATGTTCATATTTTCTCAAGACTAACTAGATTTGGGTGTACAAATGCTTCCATTGTTGAAAGCCATCCTAGAATTTTCAAATATATTTTACATTCTATTTTTTCCCATGTTAGTAATAATGCATTTCTAATATAGTGGTTCTGGAAATATTTATGAATTTTACTTTCCCCATACCATAGGAAAGCATGCCAACCAAGTTGTAAGTCATGTTCCTCTAGGGGATATTCATTCTTTTACCCATGTTAACACCAATGCTTGGTAATATAATACCCAATCTGGCAAACCAAAACCTCCATTTCCCTTTGCTTCATGTTACATTTTCAATTTAATTCTAGCTTTCTTTCCTTGCCAGATAAATTTTAAAATTAAGGAATTCAGGTCTTTAAAAAAAATTCTCTAGTTTTATAGCTATTGCTTGGAATAAGAAAAGTACTTTTGGTAATATATTCATTTTCACTGTAGCAATTCTCCCTAACATCGACAATTGCAGATTTTTCCATTTTTCCAAGTCAAGTTTTATTTGGTTTAGTAATTTTATATAGTTATCTTCTTTTATCATTGAACATCCTGCTGTCAAATATATTCCCAAATATTTAACCTTTTTAACTATTTGTAGATCTATTTTTTCTGACAATTAATTTTTTTTTTGTTTCTCTAAGATTTTTAATTATCACTTTAATTTTTTCTCTATCTTCAATCCTGCTGTCTCTCCAAACTGTTCTATCTTTTCCAATAATTTAGGAATCATCTCCAGGGGTTCCTCTAGGACACGGGTGTCAAATTTGCCATGTCACGTAACGTGTTGCGATGTATCATGACTTTTTTTGCATTGCTGGAGCTGGGGTGGGCGCGGTCTCTGCATGATGCAACCGGCCCAAGGGCCGGCAGTTTGACACCCCTGCTCTAGGATGAATACCAGATCATCTGCAAATGCTTGCAATTTGTAACTTTCACCTTTTTATCTCCAGTCCTTTAATTTCTAAATCTTGTCTAATATTTAAAACTTCCAAGGTTAAAATAAATAACAATGGGGATAGTGTACATCCTTGTCTTGTGCCTTTTCTTATATCAGGGGTCTCTGTATAGTCTCCATTTACAATCATTTTTGCTGTTTGTTTGTGGTATATTGTCTTGATCATATTTATTAAATTTTGTCCAAAGTCCATTATTTTTAGTTGTTGAGTCATAAATTGCCAAGAAACATTATCAAATGCCTTTTGAGCGTCTGGAAATACTAATGCCAGTTGCTTCCCTGGATGCATTTCATAATATTCCAATATGTCCATTATAATTCTCAAATTATTTTTTATTTGTCTCTTTGGTAGAAATCCATTTTGGTCTGGATGTATAAATTCAATCAACAATCTTTTCAGTCTCTCAGCTATTATTGAAGTAAAGATTTTATAATCCGGATTTAATAATGATATCCGTCTATAGTTTTTTTATCTGTGTCAGATCTGAGTCCTTTTTTGGTATCAGAGTAATGTATTTGGGAGTTTAGCCTCCAATAGAAGTTCATTACAGACCTCTTTCACTGGTAAACTTAGTGTATCTTGTATAGACATTTATAAAACTCTGCCAGGAGCCCATCTAGTCCCGGTGTTTTGTCTTTTTTTTTTTTTTGTCTTTTTATAGTCTCTATCAATTTCCTCATTGTTATTTTCTCATTTAACGTAGTTTTGAAGTTTTCTGGGAGTTTTGGTAAGTTAGTTTTTTCCATATATTGAGTCATTTTCTCCCATGAAATTTCTTCCATATTATACAGTTTCTTATAATATTCTTTAATTATCTTTTTATTATCTTGTTTTTAAATTGTAGATAGCCTTTTTTGTCTACTAAATTGTTTATCAGTTTTTTTCTCCTGTTCTAAGTTTGTAAGCTAGCCATCTTCCTGGTTTATTTGCATTTTCAAAAAAGTTTTGCTTTGCTCTTTTAATTTGCTGCACCAGTTTTTCTGATTATATTAAATTTAGTTTATGTTTTATTATTTCTATTTGTCTTTTCAATATTTTCTTTTGTGGATTTATTTGTAGTTCTAATTCTAATTTTTTTAATTCTTCCCTTAACAATACACATTTTTCTTTATTCTTTTTAGCCATATATGTTATAGCTACACCCCAAAAGTATGCTTTGGCCATGTCCCATACGTTTTGCAATGTTGTATCTTCTTTTTTATTTTCTTTAAAAAAGAACTCCATTTCTTTTGTTGCTAATTCTATAAATTCTTTCTCTTTTAATAGGGATTGATTCAAGGTCCATCTTACTTTTTTCTGTAGTCCTTTCCACGTCATTTTTAAGGGATTATGGTCTGCCCAAGTGCCTAATTCTATCTCAATTTCCTGCATATTGATTCTTTTTTTTTTTTTAATTTATTTTTTATTTTTCCAAACTCTCCCCCATACATATACTGTGATATTTATCAGATATTAACATACATTCTTTTTTACATTCTTATATATAAGATACTTTTAATGAAATAAATACATGCACATGACTTTTGGTGTTGCTCGCCCATTTCCCCTTTTACTGCATCCCCACTCCTTCTCTACCTTCTTTCTCCCCTTCTTTCTTCCCTACTTCCCTCTTCTTCCTCTCCTCTCCTCTTCTCTTTCACCACTCTCTCCTCCAACCTTCCTACTTCCTTCTCCCCTCCTTTACTCTTTTCTCTCTCCTCTCCTTTCTTTCCTTTCATCCCTCTTCAGATACAATTCAGGGGTAATGTCCGAACAACTGCTCTCTCCAAATTTCCCTATCTGTATTAT